>NC_088238.1:62103577-62111077 GCF_036934945.1 Oncorhynchus masou masou | reverse complement strand
TAATATATTATAATATTATAACAATAGAGAATACTGGATGGAATATGAGGGGGAAAATACACCAAATTATATTTAAAAAAAAAATCTTAAACACAGAAATGATACCAAAAAATAATTTACTCGTGATTCATTAAACAATATTTTTGAAAAAATAACTAAAGTACTTTAAGCGCATGTTTTCCTTTGTCTCCTCTAACCCGGAGCAAATCAATAATGTAAAATGAACATCTGTACAGAAAGAGTCATGTGGAGGCCAAGGGGGAGGAACATATTTATGTAATTAAGTCCTGGAAAACCAAACTTTTTGCTCAGAGGACTTTCATTAGCATGTTTTAACCTGAAGTCCTATATAAACAGTAGGTTATCAGATACTCAACAGAGGTCTGATTTCATTACTGAAACCAGGTGGTAAATCTAAAGCTCTTACACTTCAGTGTTATGATGCAACATGCATTGGATATTATTCATCCTAACATGCGGCTTTCGTCTGAAGAAGAGGACATGGCGCACCGTGGTACGTGTTCATGGTTATTTATTCAAACTGACTAACTAATCAATCTAGGACAGGGGGCAGTAGCAGTTGTAACACTCGTCTGAAGAGGACACCAGCGCACCGTGGTACGTGTTCATGGTTATTTATTCAAACTGAACACTGAAACAAAACAACAAAGTGGAACAAAAGAAACAGTTCTGTCTGGTGCAGAAACACAAAACAGAAAACAACTACCCCTAAAACACAGGTGGGGAAAAGCTGCCTTGAGTATGATTCTCAATCAGAGACAACGATAGACAGCTGCTTCTGATTGAGAACCACACCCGGCCAAACACAAAGAAATAGAAGACAGAAATAAAAAAAACTAGAATGCCCACCTTCGTCACACCCTGGCCTAACCAAAATAGAGAATTAAATCCCCCCCCCCCCAAAGGGGAGCGGACTCCGGGTGGGCCTCCTTTCTGGTGTGGAACGTAGACCCGCCTCTGGCTCCCCCCACTTTGGTGGCGCCTCTGGTGCGGGGACCCTCGCCACCGATCCAGGACTGGAGACCATCACTGGGGGTTCCGGATTGAAGGCTTCATGCCATGACCCCTCACTGGAGGCATCGTGCCCTGACCCCTCACTGGAGGCATCGTGCCCTGACTCCTCACTGGAGGCATCGTGCCCTGACTCCTCACTGGAGGCTTCGTGCCCTGGATCATCACTGGAGGCTTCGTGCCCTGGATCATCACTGGGTTTCGTGCCATGGATCATCACTGGAGGTTTCGTGCCATGGATCATCACTGGAGGTTTCATGCCATGGATCATCACTGGAGGTTTCGTGCCCTGGATCATCACTGGAAGCTTCGTGCCCTGGATCATCACTGGAGGCCGTGCCCTGACTCCTCACTGGAGGCTTCGTGCCCTGACTCCTCACTGGAGGCATCGTGCCCTGACTCCTCACTGGAGGCATCGTGCCCTGACTCCTCACTGGAGGCATCGTGCCCTGACTCCTCACTGGAGGCATCGTGCCCTGACTCCTCACTGGAGGCATCGTGCCCTGACTCCTCACTGGAGGCTTCGTGCCCTGACTCCTCACTGGAGGCTTCGTGCTGACTCCTCACTGGAGGCTTCGTAACTGACTCCTCACTGGAGGCATCATGCCATGGATCATCACTGGAGGCTTCATGCCCTGACTCCTCACTGGAGGCTTCATGCCCTGACTCCTCACTGGAGGCATCGTGCCATGGATCATCACTGGAGGCTTCGTGCCCTGACTCCTCACTGGAGGCATCATGCCATGGATCATCACTGGAGGCTTCATGCCCTGACTCCTCACTGGAGGCATCGTGCCCTGACTCCCTCACTGGAGGCATCGTGCCCTGACTCCTCACTGGAGGCATCGTGCCCTGACTCCTCACTGGAGGCATCGTGCCCTGACTCCTCACTGGAGGCTTCGTGCCTGACTCCTCACTGGAGGCTTCGTGCCCTGACTCCTCACTGGAGGCATCATGCCATGGATCATCACTGGAGGCTTCATGCCCTGACTCCTCACTGGAGGCTTCATGCCCTGACTCCTCACTGGAGGCATCGTGCCATGGATCATCACTGGATGCTTCGTGCCATGGATCATCACTGGAGGCTTCATGCCCTGACTCCTCACTGGAGGCATCGTGCCATGGATCATCACTGGAGGCTTCATGCCCTGACTCCTCACTGGAGGCATCGTGCCCTGACTCCTCACTGGAGGCATCGTGCCCTGACTCCTCACTGGAGGCATCGTGCCCTGACTCCTCACTGGAGGCATCGTGCCCTGACTCCTCACTGGAGGCTTCGTGCCCTGACTCCTCACTGGAGGCATCATGCCATGGATCATCACTGGAGGCTTCATGCCCTGACTCCTCACTGGAGGCTTCATGCCCTGACTCCTCACTGGAGGCATCGTGCCATGGATCATCACTGGAGGCTTCGTGCCATGGATCATCACTGGAGGCTTCATGCCCTGGATCATCACTGGAGGCTTCGTGCCATGGATCATCACTGGAGGCTTCGTGCCATGGATCATCACTGGAGGCTTCGTGCCATGGATCATCACTGGAGGCTTCGTGCCCTGACTCCTCACTGGAGGCATCGTGCCCTGACTCCTCACTGGAGGCTTCGTGCCCTGACTCCTCACTGGAGGCATCATGCCATGGATCATCACTGGAGGCTTCATGCCCTGACTCCTCACTGGAGGCATCGTGCCCTGACTCCTCACTGGAGGCTTCATGCCCTGACTCCTCACTGGAGGCATCGTGCCATGGATCATCACTGGATGCTTCGTGCCATGGATCATCACTGGAGGCTTCATGCCCTGACTCCTCACTGGAGGCATCGTGCCATGGATCATCACTGGAGGCTTCATGCCCTGACTCCTCACTGGAGGCATCGTGCCCTGACTCCTCACTGGAGGCATCGTGCCCTGACTCCTCACTGGAGGCATCGTGCCCTGACTCCTCACTGGAGGCATCGTGCCCTGACTCCTCACTGGAGGCATCGTGCCATGACTCCTCACTGGAGGCTTCGTGCCCTGACTCCTCACTGGAGGCATCATGCCATGGATCATCACTGGAGGCTTCATGCCCTGACTCCTCACTGGAGGCATCGTGCCATGGATCATCACTGGAGGCTTCGTGCCATGGATCATCACTGGAGGCTTCGTGCCCTGGATCATCACTGGAGGCTTCGTGCCATGGATCATCACTGGAGGCTTCGTGCCATGGATCATCACTGGAGGCTTCGTGCCATGGATCATCACTGGAGGCTTCGTGCCATGGATCATCACTGGAGGCATCGTGCCCTGACTCCTCACTGGAGGCGTCGTGCCATGGATCATAACTGGAGGCTTCGTGCCATGGATCATCACTGGAGGCTTCGTGCCCTGACTCCTCACTGGAGGCATCGTGCCATGGATCATCACTGGAGGCATCGTGCCATGGATCATCACTGGAGGGTTCGTGCCCTGACTCCTCACTGGAGGCATCGTGCCCTGACTCCTCACTGGAGGCATCGTGCCCTGACTCCTCACTGGAGGCATCGTGCCATGGATCATCACTGGAGGCATCGTGCCATGGATCATCACTGGAGGCTTCATGCCCTGACTCCTCACTGGAGGCATCGTGCCATGGATCATCACTGGAGGCTTCATGCCCTGACTCCTCACTGGAGGCTTCATGCCCTGACTCCTCACTGGAGGCATTGTGCCATGGATCATCACTGGAGGCTTCGTGCCATGGATCATCACTGGAGGCTTCATGCCCTGACTCCTCACTGGAGGCATCGTGCCATGGATCATCACTGGAGGCATCGTGCCCTGACTCCTCACTGGAGGTTTCGTGCCATGGAACATCACTGGAGGCATCGTGCCATGGATCATTACTGGAGGCTTCGTGCCCTGAATCCTCACTGGAGGCATCGTGCCCTGACTCCTCACTGGAGGCATCGTGCCCTGACTCCTCACTGGAGGCTTCGTGCCCTGACTCCTCACTGGAGGCTTCGTGCCCTGACTCCTCACTGGAGGCATCGTGCCCTGACTCCTCACTGGAGGCTTCATGCCCTGACTCCTCACTGGAGGCATCGTGCCATGGATCATCACTGGATGCTTCGTGCCATGGATCATCACTGGAGGCTTCATGCCCTGACTCCTCACTGGAGGCATCGTGCCATGGATCATCACTGGAGGCTTCATGCCCTGACTCCTCACTGGAGGCATCGTGCCATGGATCATCACTGGAGGCTTCGTGGCATGGATCATCACTGGAGGCTTCGTGCCCTGGATCATCACTGGAGGCTTCGTGCCATGGATCATCAGGATTAGTTCTGGGGCGCAGACACAGAGCTCACCAGGCTGGATAGACATCAAGAGGATTAGTTCTGGGCGCAGACACAGAGCTCACCAGGCTGGGGAGACATCCAAGAGGATTAGTTCTGGGTGCAGACACAGAGCTCACCAGGCTGGATAGACATCAAGAAATTAGTTCTGGGCACAGACACAGAGCTCACCAGGCTGGGGAGACATCCAAGAGGATTAGTTTCTGGGCACAGACACAGGGCTCACCAGGCTGGGGAGACATCCAAGAGGATTAGTTCTGGGCGCAGACACAGAGCTCACCAGGCTGGGGAGACATCCAGAGGATTAGTTCTGGGCGCAGACACAGAGCTCACCAGGCTGGGGAGACATCCAGAGGATTAGTTCTGGGTGCAGACACAGAGCTCACCAGGCTGGGAGACATCCAAGAGGTTAGTTCTGGGTGCAGACACAGAGCTCACCAGGCTGGGGAGACATCCAGAGGATTAGTTCTGGGTGCAGACACAGAGCTCACCAGGCTGGGGAGACATCCAAGAGGAGTAGTTATGGGCGCAGACACAGGCTCACCAGGCTGGGGAGACATACAGGAGGCCCTGTCCTTAGCAGAGGCAATGGATACACTGGGCCGTGGAGGCACACTGGAGGTCTCGAGCTGCGGAGCCTGCACAACCCGTCCTGGCTGGATGGTGACTTTGGCCCGGCACGTGCGGGAGCAGGCACAGGACGCACTGAGCTGTGCAGACACACTGGAGACACAGTGCACAGAGGCCGGCGGGAAACCCACTGGCTGTCTGCAGAGCAGGGCTGGCACCATCCTCCCTGGCTGGATCTTCACCCGGCAGATGGGGAGCTGGGATGTAGCACACCGGGCTGTGAACGAGCACTGGAGACACCGTGCGGACCCCGAACGACGCCCGCCACGGTAAATGTTTCTTCTAAAATGTGACATTTGGGTTTTCATAAACCCTGTGAAGGGACAAGGGCTATAAAACTTTTCAAACACCCTCCTCTGCCTTCCTGTATAAGCCCTTGACGACAATAGAACTTCCCTGTTCCGAAGATGTGAGGATGACGTTCCGATGTCAGAATGGTTCAGATAATAACTACAGAACGAAGCCAACATCAGAGTGAGCTTTGCTTGCGAATGGTATGAACTTTGAACTCTTATTCACTACAGGAGTGATACCTTCTAGCCGTTGAGTTAACAACAGCAGCTGCAAAGTGACCAGGTTAGGAAGGAACAGATGGAGTATCCCATCTACCACACAATGACTTTACTACAACTTATCCAATTGACAACCAGAGACATTCTTCAAAGGACTCTGTTTGGCAACCCGACCTTCCATCTACAACCAACCTACTGAAGCACAGCTCAGAGTAAATATTTATTCCATTTTCCTTTTCCAAATGGGCGGTAATTTAGAATGCATAAGATACTGTATTTACGATAGCACAGCTTCTCCCTGTGTTCCTCAGTCTTGACGCTCTTTCACTCAATCCCGCCCCTTTTCCCTTCGGTAGCCAGCTGTCATATCTGTTCTGCCCCGCGAGGGCGTTTCCCTTTATGACGTAATTTGTAATCAAGTTGATTAATTGTGTGTATGTGTAACTCTGTAGATTAGTTAGGTATTTAGTAAATAAATAATTAAACCCAATTTTTGTATGCTGATTCAATTTGTTAGCCAGGGTTCGTGCAGATGAAATAATTTACAACTTTCAGATGGAGACTGAATTTAGGTGACGATTAATATTGACTGCTATGGATGTAAAATATTACTGAGTCTTTAAGAGTTTACTCGGAAGATAACGGCTCTATAAATATTATTTTGTGGTGCCCCGACTCTCTAGTTAATTACATTTACATGATTAGCTCAATCAGGTGATATTAATTATTTTATAGAATAGCATGTCACATCACTTAATCCCGGCATAGCCAACACGCTGCTTGAAACAATAGAACACTGATGACATCACAATGAATGAAGACCATTGTGATGTCATCAATCAGTGTGTAGCAGTGTAACCTGAGTGGTTAGAGCGTTGAACTAGTAACCGAGGTTGCAAGTTCAATCCCGAGCTGACTAGGTACAAAATCTGTCGTTCTGCCTCTGAACAGCCAGTTAACCCACTGTTCCCCAGGCCGTCATTGAAAATAAGAATTTGTTCTTAACTGACTTGCCTAGTAAAATAAAGGTAAAAAAATCACACAAGAAAAAAATCAGAACCTGAGCTGGAGGCCCACGGGACTGTCTCCCCACGTTCAGTGACGTTACCTACGCCAGGGTGGGTTTGGTCTGTTGAAGAGTGGTGCGAAGACCCTGAACTGGGCTGTGGATATCCACAACCCCCTTAAAGGTAGCCTAGACGTTAGATGAAAATTAAGGGCTGCCAGTTCAAATCCCATTTCTGACAGGGAACAAAATCATGTCGGGAGTGGGGCCGGCAACTTCGAGGTTGCTAGCATCAGTATCCTAGATACCATCTCCTTCCCGTATTGCCCTTGACACTCAACCCCTGTATTGGCATACATTATGACTGACCTCTTCTTCGTCTAGCCTGACCTCCTCTCCAATCTGGCCGCCGATCTGACGACCCCCTCTCCGATCTGGCCTGAGCCTCCTCTCTGTGTTTCTGTATTTTTGGTAGTTGGGATAAAGCAGAATTCACAATTCTCTCTCACACTCACTCACTCACCCACTCTCACCCACTCTCACTCACTCACTCTCACTCACTCTCACTCACTCACTCACTCACTCACACTCACTCACACACTCACACTCACTCACTCACTCTCACTCACTCAAAATCTCACTCACTCACTCTCACTCACTCACTCACTTTCACTCCACTCTCTCACTCACTCACTCACTCTCACTCCTCACTCACTCACTCCTCTCACTCTCACTCACTCTCACTCTCACTCACACTCACTCACTCTCACTCTCACTCACTCAAAATCTCACTCACTCACTCACTCACTCACTCTCACTAACACTCACTCACTCTCACTCACTCAAAATCTCACTCACTCTCTCTCACTCACTCACTCACTCACTCACTTTCACTCTCTAACTCACTCACTCACTCACTCACTCACTCACTCACTCACTCACTCACTCTCACTAACACTCACTCACTCACTCTCACTCACTCCTCACTCACTCACTCACTCACCACT
>NC_088238.1:61999509-62103077 GCF_036934945.1 Oncorhynchus masou masou | reverse complement strand
CCCCCACCACTAAAGAATATCCCCCCAACACTAAAGAATACCACCCCCCCCCAACACTAAAGAATATCCCCCCAACACTAAAGAATATCCCCCCAACACTAAAGAATATCCCCCCAACACTAAAGATTATCCCCCCCAACACTAAAGAATATCCCCCCCCAACACTAAAGAATATCCCCCCCCAACACTAAAGAACATCCCCCCAACACTAAAGAATATCCCCCCCAACACTAAAGATTATCCCCCCCCCAACACTAAAAGAATATCCCCCCCCAACACTAAAGAATATCCCCCCAACACTAAAGAACATCCCCCCCCAACACTAAAGAACATCACCCCCAACACTAAAGAATATCCCCCCAACACTAAAGAATATCCCCCCCAACACTAAAGAATATCCCCCCCCAACACTAAAGAATATCCCCCCCAACACTAAAGAATATCCCCCCAACACTAAAGAATATCCCCCAACACTAAAGAATATCCCCAATAACAACACTAAAAGAATATCCCCAATAACAACACTAAAGAATATCCCCCCAACACTAAAGAATATCCCCAACACTAAAGAATATCCCCACTAACAACACTAAAGAATATCCCCCCCCAACACTAAAGAATATCCCCCCTAACACACACATCTCACTACCAACACTAAAGAATATCCCCCCCAAAACTAAAGAATATCCCCCCAACACTAAAGAATATCCCCCCAACACTAAAGAATATCCCCCCAACACTAAAGAATATCCCCCCAACACTAAAGAATATCCCCCCAACACTAAAGAATATCCCCCCCAACACTAAAGAATATCCCCCCAACACTAAAGTATATCCCCCCAACACTAAAGTATATCCCCCCAACACTAAAGTATATCCCCCCCAACACTAAAGAATATCCCCCCCCAACACTAAAGAACATCACCCCCCAACACTAAAGAATATCCCCCCAACACTAAAGAATATCCCCCCAACACTAAAGAATATCCCCCCAACACTAAAGAATATCCCCAACACTAAAGAATATCCCCCCAACACTAAAGAATATCCCCAATAACAACACTAAAGAATATCCCCCCCAACACTAAAGAATATCCCCCAACACTAAAGAATATCCCCCAACACTAAAGAATATCCCCACTAACAACACTAAAGAATATCCCCCCCAACACTAAAGAATATCCCCCCAACACTGAAGAATATCCCCACTAACAACACTAAAGAATATCCCCCCAACACTAAAGAATATCCCCCCAACACTAAAGAATATCCCCCCAACACTGAAGAATATCCCCACTAACAACACTAAAGAATATCCCCCAACACTAAAGAATATCCCCCCAACACTAAAGAATATCCCCAACACTAAAGAATATCCCCCCAACACTAAAGAATATCCCCCCAACACTAAAGAATATCCCCCCCTAACACTAAAGAATATCCCCCCCCAACACTGAAGAATATCCCCACTAACAACACTAAAGAATATCCCCCCAACACTAAAGAATATCCCCCCCAACACTAAAGAATATCCCCCCCAACACTAAAGAATATCCCCCAACACTAAAGAATATCCCCCAACACTAAAGAATATCCCCCCAACACTAAAGAATATCCCCCCCAACACTAAAGAATATCCCCCCCAACACTAAAGAATATCCCCCCAACACTAAAGAATATCCCCCAACACTAAAGAATATCCCCCCAACACTAAAGAATATCCCCCCAACACTAAAGAATATCCCCCCAACACTGAAGAATATCCCCCCAACACTGAAGAATATCCCCACTAACAACACTAAAGAATATCCCCCCAACACTAAAGAATATCCCCCCAACACTAAAGAATATCCCCCAACACTGAAGAATATCCCCACTAACAACACTAAAGAATATCCCCCCAACACTAAAGAATATCCCCCCAACACTAAAGAATATCCCCCCAACACTAAAGAATATCCCCCCAACACTAAAGAATATCCCCCAACACTAAAGAATATCCCCCCCCAACACTAAAGAATATCCCCCCAACACTAAAGAATATCCCCCACAACACTAAAGAATACCCCCCCAACACTAAATAATATCCCCACTAACAACACTAAAGAATATCCCCCCAACACTAAAGAATATCCCCCCAAACACTAAAGAATATCCCCCCAAACACTAAAGAATATCCCCCCAACACTGAAGAATATCCCCACTAACAACACTAAAGAATATCCCCCCAACACTAAAGAATATCCCCCCAACACTAAAGAATATCCCCCCAACACTGAAGAATATCCCCACTAACAACACTAAAGAATATCCCCCCAACACTAAAGAATATCCCCCCAACACTAAAGAATATCCCCCCAACACTAAAGAATATCCCCCCAACACTAAAGAATATCCCCCCCAACACTAAAGAATATCCCCCCCCAACACTAAAGAATATCCCCCCAACACTAAAGAATATCCCCCCAACACTAAAGAATATCCCCCACAACACTAAAGAATATCCCCCCCCAACACTAAAGAATATCCCCCAACACTAAAGAATATCCCCCCCAACACTAAAGAATATCCCCCCCAACAACACTAAAGAATATCCCCCCAACACTAAAGAATATCCCCCCAACACTAAAGAATATCCCCCCACAACACTAAAGAATATCCCCCCCAACACTAAAGAATATCCCCCCCCAACACTAAAGAATATCCCCCCCCAACACTAAAGAATATCCCCCCAACACTAAATAATATCCCCACTAACAACACTAAAGAATATCCCCCCAACACTAAAGAATATCCCCCCCCAACACTAAAGAATATCCCCCCCCAACACTAAATAATATCCCCACTAACAACACTAAAGAATATCCCCCCCAACACTAAAGAATATCCCCCCCCCAACACTAAAGAATATCCCCCAACACTAAAGAATATCCCCCCAACACTAAAGAATATCCCCCCCCAACACTAAAGAATATCCCCCCCCCAACACTAAAGAATATCCCCCCAACACTAAAGAATATCCCCCACAACACTAAAGAATATCCCCCCAACACTAAAGAATATCCCCCCAACACTAAAGAATATCCCCACTAACAACACTAAAGAATATCCCGTAACACTAAAGAATATCCCCCAACACTGAAGAATATCCCCACTAACAACACTAAAGAATATCCCCCCAACACTAAAGAATATCCCCCCAACACTAAAGAATATCCCCCAACACTGAAGAATATCCCCACTAACAACACTAAAGAATATCCCCCCAACACTAAAGAATATCCCCCCAACACTAAAGAATATCCCCCCAACACTAAAGAATATCCCCCCAACACTGAAGAATATCCCCACTAACAACACTAAAGAATATCCCCCCAACACTAAAGAATATCCCCCAACACTGAAGAATATCCCCCCAACACTGAAGAATATCCCCCCCAACACTAAAGAATATCCCCCCAACACTGAAGAATATCCCCCCAACACTAAAGAATATCCCCAATAACAACACTAAAGAATATCCCCCCAACACTAAAGAATATCCCCCCAACACTAAAGAATATCCCCCCCTAACACTAAAGAATATCCCCCAACACTAAAGAATATCCCCCCAACACTAAAGAATATCCCCCCAACACTAAAGAATATCCCCCCCCACCACTAAAGAATATCCCCCCAACACTAAAGAATACCCCCCCAACACTAAAGAATATCCCCCCCAACACTAAAGAATATCCCCCCCCCCAACACTAAAGAATATCCCCCCAACACTAAAGATTATCCCCCCCCCCAACACTAAAGAATATCCCCCCCAACACTAAAGAATATCCCCCCAACACTAAAGAACATCCCCCCCCAACACTAAAGAACATCACCCCCAACACTAAAGAACATCACCCCCAACACTAAAGAATATCACCCCCAACACTAAAGAATATCCCCCCAACACTAAAGAATATCCCCCCAACACTAAAGAATATCCCCCCCCAACACTAAAGAATATCCCCACTAACACACACATCTCACTACCAACACTAAAGAATATCCCCCCAACACTAAAGAATATCCCCCCCAACACTAAAGAATATCCCCCCAACACTAAAGAATATCCCCCCAACACTAAAGAATACCCCCCCAACACTAAAGAATATCCCCCCAACACTAAAGTATATCCCCCCAACACTAAAGTATATCCCCCCAACACTAAAGAATATCCCCCCCCAACACTAAAAGAACATCACCCCCCAACACTAAAGAATATCCCCCCCAACACTAAAGAATATCCCCCAACACTAAAGAATATCCCCAATAACACTAAAGAATATCCCCAATAACAACACTAAAGAATATCCCCCCAACACTAAAGAATATCCCCCCAACACTAAAGAATATCCCCCCCCAACACTAAAGAATATCCCCACTAACAACACTAAAGAATATCCCGCCCAACACTAAAGAATATCCCCCCAACACTGAAGAATATCCCCACTAACAACACTAAAGAATATCCCCCCAACACTAAAGAATATCCCCCCAACACTAAAGAATATCCCCCCAACACTGAAGAATATCCCCACTAACAACACTAAAGAATATCCCCCCAACACTAAAGAATATCCCCCCCAACACTAAAGAATATCCCCCCAACACTAAAGAATATCCCCCCCAACACTAAAGAATATCCCCCCCAACACTAAAGAATATCCCCACTAACACTAAAGAATATCCCCCCAACACTGAAGAATATCCCCACTAACAACACTAAAGAATATCCCCCCCAACACTAAAGAATATCCCCCCAACACTAAAGAATATCCCCCCCAACACTAAAGAATATCCCCCACAACACTAAAGAATATCCCCCCAACACTAAAGAATATCCCCCCAACACTAAAGAATATCCCCCCAACACTAAAGAATATCCCCCCACAACACTAAAGAATATCCCCCCCCCAACACTAAAGAATATCCCCCCCCAACACTAAAGAATATCCCCCCCCAACACTAAAGAATATCCCCCCCCAACACTAAATAATATCCCCACTAACAACACTAAAGAATATCCCCCCAACACTAAAGAATATCCCCCCCCAACACTAAAGAATATCCCCCCCAACACTAAAGAATATCCCCCCAACACTAAAGAATATCCCCCCAACACTAAAGAATATCCCCCCCAACACTAAAGAATATCCCCCCAACACTAAAGAATATCCCCCACAACACTAAAGAATATCCCCCCAACACTAAAGAATATCCCCCCAACACTAAAGAATATCCCCACTAACAACACTAAAGAATATCCCGCCCAACACTAAAGAATATCCCCACTAATAACACTAAAGAATATCCCGCCCAACACTAAAGAATATCCCCCCAACACTGAAGAATATCCCCACTAACAACACTAAAGAATATCCCCCCAACACTAAAGAATATCCCCCCCAACACTAAAGAATATCCCCCCCCAACACTGAAGAATATCCCCACTAACAACACTAAAGAATATCCCCCCAACACTAAAGAATATCCCCCCCCAACACTAAAGAATATCCCCCCCCAACACTAAAGAATATCCCCCCCAACACTGAAGAATATCCCCACTAACAACACTAAAGAATATCCCCCCAACACTAAAGAATATCCCCCCCAACACTGAAGAATATCCCCCCAACACTAAAGAATATCCCCCCAACACTAAAGAATATCCCCCCCCAACACTGAAGAATATCCCCCCAACACTAAAGAATATCCCCCCCCCCCACCACTAAAGAATATCCCCCCCAACACTAAAGAATACCCCCCAACACTAAAGAATATCCCCCCCCAACACTAAAGATTATCCCCCCCCCCCAACACTAAAGAATATCCCCCCAACACTAAAGAATATCCCCCCAACACTAAAGAACATCCCCCCAACACTAAAGAATATCCCCCCAACACTAAAGATTACCCCCCCCCAACACTAAAGAATATCCCCCCAACACTAAAGAATATCCCCCCCCAACACTAAAGAACATCACCCCCAACACTAAAGAATATCCCCCCAACACTAAAGAATATCCCCCCAACACTAAAGAATATCCCCAATAACAACACTAAAGAATATCCCCAATAACAACACTAAAGAATATCCCCCCAACACTAAAGAATATCCCCCCAACACTAAAGAATATCCCCACTAACAACACTAAAGAATATCCCCCCCCAACACTAAAGAATATCCCCACTAACACACACATCTCACTACCAACACTAAAGAATATCCCCCCAACACTAAAGAATATCCCCCCCCAACACTAAAGAATATCCCCCCCCAACACTAAAGAATATCCCCCCAACACTAAAGAATACCCCCCCAACACTAAAGAATATCCCCCCAACACTAAAGTATATCCCCCCAACACTAAAGTATATCCCCCCAACACTAAAGTATATCCCCCAACACTAAAGAATATCCCCCCAACACTAAAGAACATCACCCCCCAACACTAAAGAATATCCCCCAACACTAAAGAATATCCCCCCAACACTAAAGAATATCCCCCCCCCAACACTAAAGAATATCCCCCCAACACTAAAGAATATCCCCCCAACACTAAAGAATATCCCCAATAACACTAAAGAATATCCCCAATAACAACACTAAAGAATATCCCCCCCAACACTAAAGAATATCCCCCCCAACACTAAAGAATATCCCCCCAACACTAAAGAATATCCCCACTAACAACACTAAAGAATATCCCCCCAACACTAAAGAATATCCCCACTAACAACACTAAAGAATATCCCGCCCAACACTAAAGAATATCCCCCCCAACACTGAAGAATATCCCCACTAACAACACTAAAGAATATCCCCCCAACACTAAAGAATATCCCCCCCCCCAACACTAAAGAATATCCCCCCCAACACTGAAGAATATCCCCACTAACAACACTAAAGAATATCCCACCCAACACTAAAGAATATCCCCCATCACTAAAGAATATCCCCCCAACACTAAAGAATATCCCCCCAACACTAAAGAATATCCCCACTAACACTAAAGAATATCCCCCCAACACTGAAGAATATCCCCACTAACAACACTAAAGAATATCCCCCCAACACTAAAGAATATCCCCCCAACACTAAAGAATATCCCCCCAACACTAAAGAATATCCCCCAACACTAAAGAATATCCCCCCAACACTAAAGAATATCCCCCCCCAACACTAAAGAATATCCCCCCAACACTAAAGAATATCCCCCCCAACACTAAAGAATATCCCCACTAACAACACTAAAGAATATCCCGCCCAACACTGAAGAATATCCCCACTAACAACACTAAAGAATATCCCCCCCAACACTAAAGAATATCCCCCCAACACTAAAGAATATCCCCCCAACACTGAAGAATATCCCCACTAACAACACTAAAGAATATCCCCCCCAACACTAAAGAATATCCCCCCAACACTAAAGAATATCCCCCCAACACTAAAGAATATCCCCCCAACACTAAAGAATATCCCCCCAACACTAAAGAATATCCCCCCAACACTAAAGAATATCCCCCCAACACTAAAGAATATCCCCCCAACACTAAAGAATATCCCCCCCAACACTAAAGAATATCCCCCCCAACACTAAAGAATATCCCCCCCCCCAACACTAAAGAATATCCCCCCCCACAACACTAAAGAATACCCCCCCCCAACACTAAATAATATCCCCACTAACAACACTAAAGAATATCCCCCCCAACACTAAAGAATATCCCCCCAAACACTAAAGAATATCCCCCCCAAACACTAAAGAATATCCCCCCCAACACTGAAGAATATCCCCACTAACAACACTAAAGAATATCCCCCCAACACTAAAGAATATCCCCCCAACACTAAAGAATATCCCCCCAACACTAAAGAATATCCCCCAACACTGAAGAATATCCCCACTAACAACACTAAAGAATATCCCCCCAACACTAAAGAATATCCCCCCCAACACTAAAGAATATCCCCCCCCAACACTAAAGAATATCCCCCCCCAACACTAAAGAATATCCCCCCCCCAACACTAAAGAATATCCCCCCAACACTAAAGAATATCCCCCCAACACTAAAGAATATCCCCCCCAACACTAAAGAATATCCCCCCACAACACTAAAGAATATCCCCCCCCAACACTAAAGAATATCCCCCCCCAACACTAAAGAATATCCCCCCCCCAACACTAAAGAATATCCCCCCCCAACACTAAATAATATCCCCACTAACAACACTAAAGAATATCCCCCCAACACTAAAGAATATCCCCCCCCCCAACACTAAAGAATATCCCCCCAACACTAAAGAATATCCCCCCAACACTAAAGAATATCCCCCCCAACACTAAAGAATATCCCCCCCCAACACTAAAGAATATCCCCCAACACTAAAGAATATCCCCACAACACTAAAGAATATCCCCCCAACACTAAAGAATATCCCCCCAACACTAAAGAATATCCCCACTAACAACACTAAAGAATATCCCGCCCAACACTAAAGAATATCCCCACTAACAACACTAAAGAATATCCCGCCCAACACTAAAGAATATCCCCCCCCAACACTAAAGAATATCCCCCAACACTAAAGAATATCCCCCACAACACTAAAGAATATCCCCCCAACACTAAAGAATATCCCCCCAACACTAAAGAATATCCCCCCAACACTGAAGAATATCCCCACTAACAACACTAAAGAATATCCCCCCAACACTAAAGAATATCCCCCCCCAACACTAAAGAATATCCCCACTAACAACACTAAAGAATATCCCCCCCAACACTAAAGAATATCCCCACCAACACTAAATAATATCCCCACTAACACTAAAGAATATCCCCCCCAACACTAAAGAATATCCCCCCAACACTAAAGAATATCCCCCCAACACTAAATAATATCCCCACTAACAACACTAAAGAATATCCCCCCCAACACTAAAGAATATCCCCCCAACACTAAAGAATATCCCCCCCAACACTAAATAATATCCCCACTAACAACACTAAAGAATATCCCCCCCCAACACTAAAGAATATCCCCCCCCAACACTAAAGAATATCCCCCCAACACTAAAGAATATCCCCCCAACACTAAAGAATATCCCCCCCCCCAACACTAAAGAATATCCCCCCCCAACACTAAAGAATATCCCCCCAACACTAAAGAATATCCCCCCACAACACTAAAGAATATCCCCCCAACACTAAAGAATATCCCCCCAACACTAAAGAATATCCCCACTAACAACACTAAAGAATATCCCGCCCAACACTAAAGAATATCCCCCCAACACTGAAGAATATCCCCACTAACAACACTAAAGAATATCCCCCCAACACTAAAGAATATCCCCCCAACACTAAAGAATATCCCCCCAACACTGAAGAATATCCCCACTAACAACACTAAAGAATATCCCCCCAACACTAAAGAATATCCCCCCAACACTAAAGAATATCCCCCCAACACTAAAGAATATCCCCCCCAACACTGAAGAATATCCCCACTAACAACACTAAAGAATATCCCCCCAACACTAAAGAATATCCCCCCAACACTGAAGAATATCCCCCCAACACTGAAGAATATCCCCCCAACACTAAAGAATATCCCCCCAACACTGAAGAATATCCCCCAACACTAAAGAATATCCCCAATAACAACACTAAAGAATATCCCCCCAACACTAAAGAATATCCCCCCAACACTAAAGAATATCCCCCCAACACTAAAGAATATCCCCCAACACTAAAGAATATCCCCCCAACACTAAAGAATATCCCCCCAACACTAAAGAATATCCCCCCCCCACCACTAAAGAATATCCCCCCAACACTAAAGAATACCCCCCCCCAACACTAAAGAATATCCCCCCAACACTAAAGAATATCCCCCCCAACACTAAAGAATATCCCCCCAACACTAAAGATTATCCCCCCAACACTAAAGAATATCCCCCCCCAACACTAAAGAATATCCCCCCAACACTAAAGAACATCCCCCCCCCCAACACTAAAGAACATCACCCCCAACACTAAAGAACATCACCCCCAACACTAAAGAATATCACCCCCAACACTAAAGAATATCCCCCCAACACTAAAGAATATCCCCCCAACACTAAAGAATATCCCCCCCAACACTAAAGAATATCCCCACTAACACACACATCTCACTACCAACACTAAAGAATATCCCCCCAACACTAAAGAATATCCCCCCCAACACTAAAGAATATCCCCCCAACACTAAAGAATATCCCCCCCCAACACTAAAGAATACCCCCCCCAACACTAAAGAATATCCCCCCAACACTAAAGTATATCCCCCCCCCAACACTAAAGTATATCCCCCCCAACACTAAAGAATATCCCCCCAACACTAAAGAACATCACCCCCCAACACTAAAGAATATCCCCCCAACACTAAAGAATATCCCCCCCCAACACTAAAGAATATCCCCAATAACACTAAAGAATATCCCCAATAACAACACTAAAGAATATCCCCCCCCCAACACTAAAGAATATCCCCCCAACACTAAAGAATATCCCCCCAACACTAAAGAATATCCCCACTAACAACACTAAAGAATATCCCGCCCAACACTAAAGAATATCCCCCCAACACTGAAGAATATCCCCACTAACAACACTAAAGAATATCCCCCCCCCAACACTAAAGAATATCCCCCCCAACACTAAAGAATATCCCCCCAACACTGAAGAATATCCCCACTAACAACACTAAAGAATATCCCCCCCAACACTAAAGAATATCCCCCCAACACTAAAGAATATCCCCCCAACACTAAAGAATATCCCCCCCAACACTAAAGAATATCCCCCCAACACTAAAGAATATCCCCACTAACACTAAAGAATATCCCCCCAACACTGAAGAATATCCCCACTAACAACACTAAAGAATATCCCCCCCAACACTAAAGAATATCCCCCCCAACACTAAAGAATATCCCCCCCAACACTAAAGAATATCCCCCACAACACTAAAGAATATCCCCCCCCAACACTAAAGAATATCCCCCCCAACACTAAAGAATATCCCCCCCCAACACTAAAGAATATCCCCCCACAACACTAAAGAATATCCCCCCCCAACACTAAAGAATATCCCCCCCCAACACTAAAGAATATCCCCCCCCAACACTAAAGAATATCCCCCCCAACACTAAATAATATCCCCACTAACAACACTAAAGAATATCCCCCCAACACTAAAGAATATCCCCCCCCAACACTAAAGAATATCCCCCCAACACTAAAGAATATCCCCCCAACACTAAAGAATATCCCCCCCCCAACACTAAAGAATATCCCCCCCCAACACTAAAGAATATCCCCCCAACACTAAAGAATATCCCCCCACAACACTAAAGAATATCCCCCCAACACTAAAGAATATCCCCCCCAACACTAAAGAATATCCCCACTAACAACACTAAAGAATATCCCGCCCAACACTAAAGAATATCCCCACTAATAACACTAAAGAATATCCCGCCCAACACTAAAGAATATCCCCCCAACACTGAAGAATATCCCCACTAACAACACTAAAGAATATCCCCCCAACACTAAAGAATATCCCCCCCCCAACACTAAAGAATATCCCCCCAACACTGAAGAATATCCCCACTAACAACACTAAAGAATATCCCCCCAACACTAAAGAATATCCCCCCCAACACTAAAGAATATCCCCCCAACACTAAAGAATATCCCCCCCCAACACTGAAGAATATCCCCACTAACAACACTAAAGAATATCCCCCCAACACTAAAGAATATCCCCCCCAACACTGAAGAATATCCCCCCAACACTAAAGAATATCCCCCCAACACTAAAGAATATCCCCCCAACACTGAAGAATATCCCCCCCCACACTAAAGAATATCCCCCCCACCACTAAAGAATATCCCCCCAACACTAAAGAATACCCCCCCAACACTAAAGAATATCCCCCCAACACTAAAGATTATCCCCCCAACACTAAAGAATATCCCCCCCCAACACTAAAGAATATCCCCCCCCAACACTAAAGAACATCCCCCCCAACACTAAAGAATATCCCCCCAACACTAAAGATTACCCCCCCCAACACTAAAGAATATCCCCCCAACACTAAAGAATATCCCCCCAACACTAAAGAACATCACCCCCAACACTAAAGAATATCCCCCCAACACTAAAGAATATCCCCCCAACACTAAAGAATATCCCCAATAACAACACTAAAGAATATCCCCAATAACAACACTAAAGAATATCCCCCCAACACTAAAGAATATCCCCCCAACACTAAAGAATATCCCCACTAACAACACTAAAGAATATCCCCCCAACACTAAAGAATATCCCCACTAACACACACATCTCACTACCAACACTAAAGAATATCCCCCCAACACTAAAGAATATCCCCCCCCAACACTAAAGAATATCCCCCCAACACTAAAGAATATCCCCCCAACACTAAAGAATACCCCCCCAACACTAAAGAATATCCCCCCAACACTAAAGTATATCCCCCCAACACTAAAGTATATCCCCCCAACACTAAAGTATATCCCCCCAACACTAAAGAATATCCCCCCAACACTAAAGAACATCACCCCCCAACACTAAAGAATATCCCCCCCAACACTAAAGAATATCCCCCCCAACAACACTAAAGAATATCCCCCCCAACACTAAAGAATATCCCCCCAACACTAAAGAATATCCCCCCAACACTAAAGAATATCCCCAATAACACTAAAGAATATCCCCAATAACAACACTAAAGAATATCCCCCCAACACTAAAGAATATCCCCCCCAACACTAAAGAATATCCCCCCCAACACTAAAGAATATCCCCACTAACAACACTAAAGAATATCCCCCCAACACTAAAGAATATCCCCACTAACAACACTAAAGAATATCCCCCAACACTAAAGAATATCCCCCCAACACTGAAGAATATCCCCACTAACAACACTAAAGAATATCCCCCCAACACTAAAGAATATCCCCCCAACACTAAAGAATATCCCCCCAACACTGAAGAATATCCCCACTAACAACACTAAAGAATATCCCACCCAACACTAAAGAATATCCCCCCATCACTAAAGAATATCCCCCCAACACTAAAGAATATCCCCCCAACACTAAAGAATATCCCCACTAACACTAAAGAATATCCCCCCAACACTGAAGAATATCCCCACTAACAACACTAAAGAATATCCCCCCAACACTAAAGAATATCCCCCCAACACTAAAGAATATCCCCCCAACACTAAAGAATATCCCCCCAACACTAAAGAATATCCCCCCAACACTAAAGAATATCCCCCCAACACTAAAGAATATCCCCCCAACACTAAAGAATATCCCCCCAACACTAAAGAATATCCCCCCCCAACACTAAAGAATATCCCCACTAACAACACTAAAGAATATCCCCCCAACACTGAAGAATATCCCCACTAACAACACTAAAGAATATCCCCCCAACACTAAAGAATATCCCCCCCAACACTAAAGAATATCCCCCCAACACTGAAGAATATCCCCACTAACAACACTAAAGAATATCCCCCCAACACTAAAGAATATCCCCCCCAACACTAAAGAATATCCCCCCAACACTAAAGAATATCCCCCCAACACTAAAGAATATCCCCCCCCAACACTAAAGAATATCCCCCCAACACTAAAGAATATCCCCCCAACACTAAAGAATATCCCCCCAACACTAAAGAATATCCCCCCCCCACACTAAAGAATATCCCCCCCCAACACTAAAGAATATCCCCCCCCAACACTAAAGAATATCCCCCCACAACACTAAAGAATATCCCCCCCCCAACACTAAATAATATCCCCACTAACAACACTAAAGAATATCCCCCCAACACTAAAGAATATCCCCCCCAAACACTAAAGAATATCCCCCCAAACACTAAAGAATATCCCCCCAACACTGAAGAATATCCCCACTAACAACACTAAAGAATATCCCCCCAACACTAAAGAATATCCCCCCAACACTAAAGAATATCCCCCCCAACACTAAAGAATATCCCCCCAACACTGAAGAATATCCCCACTAACAACACTAAAGAATATCCCCCCAACACTAAAGAATATCCCCCCCAACACTAAAGAATATCCCCCCAACACTAAAGAATATCCCCCCAACACTAAAGAATATCCCCCCCAACACTAAAGAATATCCCCCCAACACTAAAGAATATCCCCCCAACACTAAAGAATATCCCCCCAACACTAAAGAATATCCCCCACAACACTAAAGAATATCCCCCCAACACTAAAGAATATCCCCCCAACACTAAAGAATATCCCCCCCCAACACTAAAGAATATCCCCCCAACACTAAATAATATCCCCACTAACAACACTAAAGAATATCCCCCCAACACTAAAGAATATCCCCCCCCCCAACACTAAAGAATATCCCCCCAACACTAAAGAATATCCCCCCAACACTAAAGAATATCCCCCCCAACACTAAAGAATATCCCCCCAACACTAAAGAATATCCCCCAACACTAAAGAATATCCCCCCACAACACTAAAGAATATCCCCCCAACACTAAAGAATATCCCCCTAACACTAAAGAATATCCCCACTAACAACACTAAAGAATATCCCGCCCAACACTAAAGAATATCCCCACTAACAACACTAAAGAATATCCCGCCCAACACTAAAGAATATCCCCCCCCAACACTAAAGAATATCCCCCAACACTAAAGAATATCCCCCCACAACACTAAAGAATATCCCCCCAACACTAAAGAATATCCCCCAACACTAAAGAATATCCCCCCAACACTGAAGAATATCCCCACTAACAACACTAAAGAATATCCCCCCAACACTAAAGAATATCCCCCCAACACTAAAGAATATCCCCACTAACAACACTAAAGAATATCCCCCCAACACTAAAGAATATCCCCACCAACACTAAATAATATCCCCACTAACACTAAAGAATATCCCCCCCCAACACTAAAGAATATCCCCCCAACACTAAATAATATCCCCACTAACAACACTAAAGAATATCCCCCAACACTAAAGAATATCCCCGCCAACACTAAAGAATATCCCCCCAACACTAAAGAATATCCCCCCAACACTAAAGAATATCCCCACCAACACTAAATAATATCCCCCCCCAACACTAAAGAATATCCCCCCCCCCCCAACACTAAAGAATATCCCCCCAACACTAAAGAATATCCCCCCAACACTAAAGAATATCCCCCCCAACACTAAAGAATATCCCCCTAACACTAAAGAATATCCCCCCAACACTAAAGAATATCCCCCTGTTAACACTAAAGAATATCCCCCCAACACTAAAGAATATCCCCCCAACACTAAAGAATATCACCCCCCTCTAACAAAAGAATATCCCCCCCCAACACTAAAGAATATCCCCCCCCAACACTAAAGAATATCCCCCCAACACTAAAGAATATCCCCCCAACACTAAAGAATATCCCCCCCAACACTGAAGAATATCCCCCCCCAACACTAAAGAATATCCCCCCCCAACACTAAAGAATATCCCCCCAACACTAAAGAATATCCCCCCAACAAAGAAGAATATCCCCCCCAACACTAAAGAATATCCCCACTAACAACACTAAAGAATATCCCCACTAACAACACTAAAGAATATCCCCCCCCAACAACACTAACGAATATCCCCACTAACAACACTAACGAATATCGCTCTCTTTCTCTCTCTAGACAAAGAAGAAGGGAGCACCAGGGACCTCCGCTCTGTTAAGACTGAAGAATATCCCCCAACACACAGCCCATGATGAGGTGGTGAAGGCCGTGGAACCCTTCGGAAAGATCAACAACGTCATTCAGCTCAAGCCCATACAGCAGGTACTGTATCTTACCAGATATTATGTCCGGAGTACCCCGAACCCCAATCGTTCCTATAGTTCAAGGCCACAAACCAGGTATTCACAAACACCGGTCTTTCCCTTCGTTGATGTTCGCCGTCATGCCGAAAGACACAACTAATCAACCACAAATACATCTCTTCTGTCCTCCTCCGCTTCTCTTCATATTGGTTTTGGTGTATTTAAAAAATAAATAACGAATGGTCGAATAAACTAACACTCTTTCTCCTCCCCCCCCTCTCTCGTTCTCCTCCCTCCCCCCTCGTTCTCCTCCCGCCATCCCCCCTCTCTTTCTCCTCCCTCCCCCTCTCTCTCGTTCTCCTCCCGCCACCACCCCCTCTGTCTCTCGTTCTCCTCCCGCCATCCCCCTCTGTCTCTCGTTCTCCTCCCGCCATCCCACTCTCTCTCTCTCTCGTTCTCCTCCCGCCATCCCCCTCTCTCTCTCTCTCGTTCTCCTCCCCGCCATCCCCCTCTCTCTCTCTCGTTCTCCTCCCGCCATCCCCCTCTGTCTCTCGTTCTCCTCCCGCCATCCCCCTCTCTCTCTCGTTCTCCTCCCGCCATCCCCCTCTCTCTCTCTCTCTCGTTCTCCTCCCGCCATCCCCCTCTCTCTCTCTCGTTCTCCTCCCGCCATCCCCCTCTCTCTCTCTCTCGTTCTCCTCCCGCCATCCCCCTCTCTCTCTCTCGTTCTCCTCCCGCCATCCCCCCTCTCTCTCTCGTTCTCCTCCCGCCATCCCCCTCTCTCTCTCTCTTCTCCTCCCGCCATCCCCCTCTCTCTCTCTCGTTCTCCTCCCGCCACCACCCCCTCTCTCTCGTTCTCCTCCCGCCATCCCCCTCTGTCTCTCGTTCTCCTCCCGCCATCCCCCTCTCTCTCTCTCTCGTTCTCCTCCCGCCATCCCCCTCTCTCTCTCTCGTTCTCCTCCCGCCATCCCCTCTCTCTCTCTCTCGTTCTCCTCCCGCCATCCCCCTCTCTCTCTCTCGTTCTCCTCCTCCCGCCATCCCCCTCCTCTCTCTCTCGTTCTCCTCCCGCCATCCCCCTTCTCTCTCTCCCTCCATCGGTCTCCTCCCTCCATCCCCCTCTCTCTGCTCTCTCCATCCCCCTTCTTCTCCTCCCGCCATCCCCCTCTCTCTCTCTCTCTCGGTCTCCTCCCGCCATCCCCCTCTCTCTGCTCCTCCATCCCCCTCTCCTGCCCCTCCCCCCCTCTCTCTCGTTCTCCTCCCGCCATCCCCCTCTCTCTCTCCCTCCATCCCCCTTCTCCTCCCGCCATCCCCCTCTCTCTCCTCTCCCCCGGTCTCCTCCCGCCATCCCCCTCTCTCTCTCCCTCGTTCTCCTCCCGCCATCCCCCTCTCTCTCTCCCTCTCGGTCTCCTCCCTCCATCCCCCTCTCTCTCTCTCTCTCCCTCCATCCCGCCATCCCCTCTCTCTCTCCTCCCTTCTCTCTCCCGTTCTCCTCCCGCCATCTCCTCCCTCCATCCCCTTCTCTCTCCCGCCATCCCCCTCTCTCTCTCGTTCTCCTCCCGCCATCTCTCATCTCTCCATCCCCCCTCTCATCTTTCCCCTCCTCCCCCTCCATCCCCCTCTCTCTGCTCCCTCCATCCCCCTCTCTCTCTCTCCCTCCATCCCCCTCCGTCCCCCTCCTCCCCCTCTCTCTCTCCCTCCGTCCCCCACTCTCTCTCCTCCCTCCGTCCCCCTCTCTCCTCCCTCCGTCCCCCTCTCTCTCCTCCCTCCGTCCCCCCCTCTCTCTCCTCCCTCCGTCCCCCTTCTCTCTCCTCCCTCCATCCCCCTTCTCTCTGCTCCCTCCATCCCCCTCTCTCTGCTCCCTCCATCCCCCTTCTCTCTGCTCCCTCCATCCCCCTTCTCTCTCCTCCCTCCATCCCCCTTCTCTCCCCCCATCTCTCTCTCTCCTCCCTCCATCCCCCTTCTCTCTCCTCCCTCCATCCCCCTCTCTCTCTCCTCCCCCCATCCCTCTCTCTCTCCCCCCCCCCCTCTCTCTCCTCCCTCCGTCCCCCCTCTCTCCTCCCTCCGTCCCCCCTCTCTCCTCCCTCCGTCCCCCTCTCTCTCCTCCCTCCGTCCCCCCTCTCTCCTCCCTCCATCCCTCTCTCTCCTCCCCCATCCCCCTTCTCTCTCCTCCCTCCATCCCCCTCTCTCTCCTCCCTCCATCCCCCTCTCTCTCCTCCCTCCATCCCCCTTCTCTCTCCTCCCTCCATCCCCCTTCTCTCTCCTCCCTCCATCCCCCTTCTCTCTCCTCCCTCCATCTCCCTCTCTCTGCTCCCTCCATCTCCCCCTCTCTCCTCCCTCCATCCCCCTCTTTCTCCTCCCTCCGTCCCCCTTCTCTCTCCTCCCTCCGTCCCCCCTTCTCTCCTCCCTCCGTCCCCCCTAGCTGTCTCCTCCCTCCATCCCCCCTCTCTGCTCCCTCCATCCCCCTCTCTCTCTCCTCCCTCCATCCCCCTTCTCTAGTCCCTCCATCCCCCTGATATCCTCCCTCCATCCCCCATTTCTCTCTCCTCCCTCCATCCCCCTGTCTCTTTCCTTTGTGACAAATCCCCCTTCTCTCATCCTCCCATCCGTCCCCCCTAGTCTCCTCCCTCCTACATTAATCTAGTATAGAGTCATTGTCCCTCCATCCCCCTTCTCTCTGCTCCCTCCATCCCCCTTCTCTCTAGGCATCCGTGTTGTTTGAGAGGGAGGAGGATGCTAAGAAGCTGGCTAGCTGTAAGAACCTGACCATCAAAGGCCAGACCATCACCGTACTAACGGAGAAAGATGCTCTGCTGGACGACTCCAAGGAACTGAACCAAACCAACAAGTCTACCGATGAAAAGTAAGAGAAATCAGCAACTCGTTTCTTTATTCGATTAGTTAACTCTATACACATTATGATATTAGTTAGTTACACAATGTAGAAATCCATCCACCATTTCCTGGTTGCTAAAGCTCGAAATAGTTTGTCTAATTTCAGTTTGTGACAAAATAGTCTAGTATAGTATAGAGTCATTGTACCATCTACATTAATCTATTATAGTGTAGAGAGTCATTGTACCATCTACATTAATCTAGTATAGAGTCATTGTACCATCTACATTAATCTAGTATAGTATAGAGTCATTATTGTACCATCTACAATAATCTATTATAGTGTAGTCATTGTACCATCTACATTAATCTAGTATAGTATAGAGTCATTGTACCATCTACATTAATCTAGTATAGTATAGAGTCATTGTACCATCTACATTAATCTAGTATAGTATAGAGTCATTGTACCATCTACATTAATCTAGTATAGTAGTCATTGTACCATCTACATTAATCTAGTATAGTGTAGTCATTGTACCATCTACATTAATCTAGTATAGTATAGAGTCATTGTACCATCTACATTAATCTAGTATAGTATAGAGTCATTGTACCATCTACATTAATCTAGTATAGTATAGAGTCATTGTACCATCTACATTAATCTAGTATAGTATAGAGTCATTGTACCATCTACATTAATCTAGTATAGTGTAGAGAGTCATTGTACCATCTACATTAATCTAGTATAGTGTAGAGAGTCATTGTACCATCTACATTAATCTATTATAGTATAGAGTCATTGTACCATCTACATTAATCTAGTATAGTATAGAGAGTCTTTGTACCATCTACATTAATCTACTATAGTATAGAGAGTCTTTGTACCATCTACAATAATCTAGTATAGTATAGAGTCATTATTGTACCATCTACATTAATCTAGTATAGTGTAGAGAGTCATTGTACCATCTACATTAATCTAGTATAGTGTAGAGAGTCTTTGTACCGTCTACATTAATCTAGTATAGTGTAGAGAGTCTTTGTACCGTCTACATTAATCTAGTATAGTATAGAGTCATTAATCTAGTATAGTCTTTGTATGTACCATCTACAATAATCTAGTATAGTATAGAGTCATTGTACCGTCTACATTAATCTAGTATAGTGTAGAGAGTCTTTGTACCGTCTACATTAATCTAGTATAGTATAGAGTCATTGTACCGTCTACATTAATCTAGTATAGAGAGTCTTTGTACCGTCTACATTAATCTAGTATAGTATAGAGTCATTGTACCATCTACATTAATCTAGTATAGTATAGAGTCTTTGTACCATCTACATTAATCTAGTATAGTGTAGAGAGTCTTTGTACCATCTACATTTCTGAGAAGTATATTTTCCATGAACAGAAATATTATTTTCAGCTGTTTGAAACTGGTGTCGAAACTAGAAACATTTCGATTGATGTACAAAACTGAAAGTAAAAGATGCAAAAAACAACATTTAAGAACAGGAAGCATAGAAGTCTAGTATCTATATTTCTGAGAAGTATATTTTCCATGAACAGAAATATTGTATGTTTTTTGTTTTCTGTTTTTGAGCAAAAGTAAAAGACGCAGAAACAAAATGTCGGAACGGGAAGCATAGAAATAGATCACATAGAACAGATCTACCTTTTCTTAGACTTTGAAATGACACATTGCCACTTTAACTATATATACAGTATGCTATAATTAGTTAACTCTAGTATATACAGTAGGATATAGTTAGCTGTAGAATACAGTGATATAATTAGTTAACTAGTATACTTTATGTGTCAAAGAACGGCAACGATGCTGGGTTTTTCACGCGTGTATCCAAGAATGGTTCACCGTCCAAGGAACATTCAACCAACTTGGCGTGCCGGCATCCCTGTGGAACGCTTTTGGGAGGGGGGTTGCAACTGAATTAGGAAGGTGTTCCTAATGTTGGGTTTACTCAGTGTGTGTGTGTATATATATATATAGATATATATATATAGATAGATATAGATATAGATGATATAGATATAGATGATATAGATAGATATAGATAGATATAGATGATTTAGATAGATATAGATGATTTAGGTAGATATATATGATATAGATATAGGTAGATATATATGATATAGATATAGGTAGATATATATGATATAGATATAGGTAGATATATATGATATAGATATATATATGATATAGATATATATAGATATATATGATAGATATATATGATATAATTAGTTAAAGGGAAATCTGGGCTTGTTTTCATCGTGTCCCGGGGCATTTCTAGGACTGTGAGGTGTGTTTCATACATAATTGCCCAGGAGAACTTAATTCGGAAGGTGTTCCTAATGTTTGGTTGACTCAGTATATATATATACATACAGGCGGGTCTGGGCTTCGGACGCTGAATGATACACCCGATGACTGCTTCCGGTGTATTGATGGGGAGATAAATGTAGTCCTTCTTTTGTGGCTCTTTTCGCGAAGGCTTTATGTGATACGGATCGTACCGTACTTTTTCTTTTTTTGGTGGTCGTCCTTGTTCGATAGGAACATCGCCGAAAGCCGTCCAAAGGCTCTATCAGCGGATTCATTACTAAAATATACAAGCATACAAAACATTTTCCAGTCTCTGAAAGACTACATCTTTGTGCTCTGGCTCCTGTCCCTCCCCCAAGGGGGGGCAAAAAAAAAAAAGAGGAAGTGGACACTAATAATATTATCCTTTTGGGCAAAACCGAAAGAAATGACCAGTCATGTCTTCAAACGATTCTCTCAACAACACGAATTCGACCATTGGAGCATTTTATTACGGTCTATAAGCTACATGGTGCCTTTCGACTGGAATATAGCAAAGAGGATTCGAAACAAAGAGTTGGATTTAGCTAACGTTAAAAGCACAGCTACAGCCGATGGCACCAAGAAGGCAGAGGACAAATACGGTGCCAAGATAAGTAAGTTATTTTTCCTGCGAGCCACCTAGCTAGCTTGCTAGCTATGTTTTAGTTTATCTACTCAAATACATATTGTGTATTGTTTACTAACATGGGGGCGGGGGAAATGTAATTTATGTTTCTGTTTGCTAACTTAGCTAGGTAGGTTGGCTAGCTGGCTAGGTAGCAAACTTAGCTAAATAACTACCGGTAGCCATATCTATGACTAAAAAGAGAAAATGTTTTACAATCAGAGCTATTTTGAATCTCGAATTGTAAAACCTCTTCTCTTTTTAGTCGTAGATAAAGCTACAACATTACAACCAGCCAACTAAAGCGATATAAGCAGATGACTGGAGTTGGGTAGCTAGTTCGCCTGGTGCCTGCTAACATGTTATGCGCTTAACCTCGCGTTTTGTAACTTGTTAGCAAATGTGTAACATCGGCAACTTAATTTTACTAGCTAGCTATGTAACATAATTGTTTATGATTATGACCGGGGATGCATTTCAATTGCACAAAATGATAGGATTCAAAACAGATGTAAATAACAGTATTGTATATCAAGCTAGCTAGCTAGCTAAGTTTCACTAGCAAACAGTGAGGAGAAACAATAACACTATTTATTGTTGTAAATATCTTAAACTAAAGCTGTTTTTTTTTACTATAATTTGTTTTTTTGTTGCCTAACTATTCCTGTTAGGTAGACATGGCTGTAAGTAGATGCTAACTACCTACCTAGGTACATTTTCCATGGTCTGGTCACTATGCAAAAGATGAAGTTTGTGCTTTATTTTGTATTTGGCAAGATATTGTACATGTAATCTGTGCCTGCGCAAGCATGTTCAAAGTGGTCAACCCTAATATTGATGTTATGCATGGTTAAAACTGTCGTTCAAACTACAATAGTGTGTGTATATACATACATACATACATACATATATACATATATACATACATACATATATACATATATACATACATACATACATACATACATACATACATACATACATACATATTTTTTTTGTCTTACAGACAATATCGTGATGCCGGGGCTTCCTCCTGAAGTGGATTCTAGAACCAGAATTCCTGCGTTACGTTGTAGCAGTACTGTATTCCGTGAACTGTAAACCCTCCTAGTGGGATTAAACATGATGCTGGATTTCAAGCCGATGACTCTTGAGGAGCCGAATGGCAGCTTGATCATGACATCACTCCCCCCCCCCCCTCCCCTTACAGCTTTACAGTGTATCCCCTGACCTTTTACTAAACTGATCGTACTGTGTTGTCTTCCTGTGTGTTTCTTTGGAAAAGGACTTTTTTCACCATGACCACCGGTTTTCTTAATTACAGATTGTTACATTAGATAATGTGATTTTTAACCAAAGATCGTTGTAGCACAGAGAATTTTTCACCAACCTCTGTGACGCCATCCTCGACTCAAGGAAACAGGAGTCTCAAGTGTCCCGTGTTCAGTTGCAAGGTGGTCAGTTTTTAATTTAGAAAATGCTCTTCCATTTATTAAAATGTGTGAGTGTGTGTGCGTGCGCGTTGCCATCTTGTCTATTTTTGTCTTCTGTCACCGATGAAGACCTGGTCTCTGGCATCATGACATGCAGCACTTTGAAGTGGACACCCACCTGTCTTCCCTCAATGGAGATATAAGACTTGAAATAGACGAGATGTGTGTGTGTGAAATATCTTTGGGTTAAATCACATTGTTGCACCAGAGAAATCTGTAGCTATAGTTTTCTGCACTTGTCTCTCTACACCTGAGTGTGTGCCCTCGGACACACACTGAACTGTACGAGACCGGGCATAAATGTTGTTTTTTGTTTTACCATAGAACATTCTTGTCGAATGTCCCAGTTCTCTTTGAGTCAGAATGAAATAGTGCACAATCCCCTGTATTTTAGATTGGGACAAATAAACCTTGGAATATGTGAATGTCTAGCATCTGTTTTGATGCTATAGAGCCCTATTTAGTTTATGTAAATATATTCTGTGAATCCAAGGCGTCTACATGTTTAAGATTGATAGAAATTATTTATTTTATGGTGGTTCTACATTGGGGGCTCTCCAACCCTGTTCCTGAAGAGCTACTGTCGGGATTTCACTACAACCTTAATCTAGCGCACCTGATTCTAATACTAAGAACAGGGTTGTAGAGCCCTAGTCTACATGAAGAACAGGGTTGGAGAGCCCTAGTCTATGTGAAGAACAGGGTTGGAGAGCCCTAGTCTACGTGAAGAACAGGGTTGGAGAGCCCTAGTCTACGTGAAGAACATGGTTGGAGAGCCCTAGTCTACGTGAAGAACAGGGTTGAGAGCCCTAACGTGGAGAACAGGGTTGGAGAGCCCTAGTCTACATGAAGAACAGGGTTGGAGAGCCCTAGTCTATGTGAAGAACAGGGTTGGAGAGCCCTAGTCTACGTGAAGAACAGGGTTGGAGAGCCCTAGTCTACGTGAAGAACAGGGTTGGAGAGCCCTAGTCTATGTGAAGAACAGGGTTGGAGAGCCCTAGTCTACGTGAAGAACAGGGTTGGAGAGCCCTAGTCTACGTGAAGAACAGGGTTGGAGAGCCCTAGTGTACGTGAAGAACAGGGTTGGAGAGCCCTAGTCTACGTGAAGAACAGGGTTGGAGAGCCCTAGTCTACGTGAAGAACAGGGTTGGAGAGCCCTAGTCTACGTGAAGAACAGGGTTGGAGAGCCCTCTACATGGAGAACAGGGTTGGAGAGCCCTAGTCTACGTGAAGAACAGGGTTGGAGAGCCCTAGTCTACGTGGAGAACAGGGTTGGAGAGCCCTAGTCTACGTGGAGAACAGGGTTGTAGAGCCCTAGTCGTGAAGAACAGGGTTGTAGAGCCCTAGTCTACGTGAAGAATAGGGTTGTAGAGCCCTAGTGTGAAGAACAGGGTTGTAGAGCCCTAGTCTACGTGAAGAATGGGTTGTAGAGCCCTAGTCTACGTGAAGAACAGGGTTGGAGAGCCCTCTACATAGAGAACAGGGTTGGAGAGCCCTAGTCTACGTGAAGAACAGGGTTGGAGAGCCCTAGTCTACGTGAAGAACAGGGTTGGAGAGCCCTAGTCTACGTGAAGAACAGGGTTGGAGAGCCCTAGTCTACGTGAAGAACAGGGTTGGAGAGCCCTAGTGTACGTGAAGAACAGGGTTGGAGAGCCCTAGTCTACGTGAAGAACAGGGTTGGAGAGCCCTAGTGTACGTGAAGAACAGGGTTGGAGAGCCCTAGTCTACGTGAAGAACAGGGTTGGAGAGCCCTAGTCTACGTGGAGAACAGGGTTGTAGAGCCGTCTACGTGGAGAACAGGGTTGGAGAGCCCTCTACATAGAGAACAGGGTTGGAGAGCCCTAGTCTACGTGAAGAACAGGGTTGGAGAGCCCTAGTCTACGTGGAGAACAGGGTTGGAGAGCCCTAGTCTACGTGGAGAACAGGGTTGTAGAGCCCTAGTCTACGTGAAGAACAGGGTTGGAGAGCCCTAGTCTACGTGAAGAACAGGGTTGGAGAGCCCTAGTCTACGTGAAGAACAGGGTTGGAGAGCCCTAGTCTACGTGAAGAACAGGGTTGGAGAGCCCTAGTCTATGTGGAGAACAGGGTTGGAGAGCCCTAGTCTACGTGGAGAACAGGGTTGGAGAGCCCTAGTCTACGTGAAGAACAGGGTTGGAGAGCCCTAGTCTATGTGAAGAACAGGGTTGGAGAGCCCTAGTCTATGTGAAGAACAGGGTTGGAGAGCCCTAGTCTACGTGAAGAACAGGGTTGGAGAGCCCTAGTCTACGTGAAGAACAGGGTTGGAGAGCCCTAGTCTATGTGAAGAACAGGGTTGGAGAGCCCTAGTCTACGTGGAGAACAGGGTTGGAGAGCCCTAGTCTACGTGGAGAACAGGGTTGGAGAGCCGTCTACGTGGAGAACAGGGTTGGAGAGCCGTCTACGTGGAGAACAGGGTTGGAGAGCCCTAGTCTACGTGAAGAACAGGGTTGGAGAGCCCTAGTCTACGTGAAGAACAGGGTTGGAGAGCCCTAGTCTACGTGAAGAACAGGGTTGGAGAGCCCTAGTCTACGTGAAGAACAGGGTTGGAGAGCCCTAGTCTACGTGAAGAACAGGGTTGGAGAGCCTAGTCTACGTGAAGAACAGGGTTGGAGAGCCCTAGTCTACGTGGAGAACAGGGTTGGAGAGCCCTAGTCTACGTGAAGAACAGGGTTGGAGAGCCCTAGTCTACGTGAAGAACAGGGTTGGAGAGCCCTAGTCTACGTGAAGAACAGGGTTGGAGAGCCCTAGTCTACGTGGAGAACAGGGTTGGAGAGCCCTAGTCTACGTGAAGAACAGGGTTGGAGAGCCCTAGTCTACGTGGAGAACAGGGTTGGAGAGCCCTAGTGTACGTGAAGAACAGGGTTGGAGAGCCCTAGTCTACGTGGAGAACAGGGTTGGAGAGCCCTAGTCTACGTGGAGAACAGGGTTGGAGAGCCCTAGTCTACGTGGAGAACAGGGTTGGAGAGCCCTAGTGTACGTGGGCCATGCTGAGCCACTGGCTGCTTTTACACAGGCAGCCTATTTCTGATCTTAATCACATCAGCTCTTTTCAGAAGTGATCTGATTGGTCAAAAGAACAATTAGTAGTGCTGTCTGGAACCCCTCCCCCCCAGCCCATAGTGCTGTCTGGAACCCCACCCCCCCAGCCCGTAGTGCTGTCTGGAACTCCCCCCAGCCCGTAGTGCTGTCTGGAACTCCTCCCCCCCAGCCCGTAGTGCTGTCTGGAACTCCTCCCCCCCCAGCCCGTAGTGCTGCCTGGAACTCCTCCCCCCCAGCCCGTAGTGCTGTCTGGAACTCCTCCCCCCCAGCCCGTAGTGCTGTCTGGAACTCCTCCCCCCCCCAGCCCATAGTGCTGTCTGGAACTCCTCCCCCCAGCCCGTAGTGCTGTCTGGAACTCCTCCCCCCAGCCCGTAGTGCTGTCTGGAACTCCTCCCCCCAGCCCGTAGTGCTGTCTGGAACTCCTCCCCCCCAGCCCGTAGTGCTGTCTGGAACTCCTCCCCCCAGCCCGTAGTGCTGTCTGGAACTCCTCCCACCCAGCCCGTAGTGCTGTCTGGAACTCCTCCCCCCCCCAGCCCGTAGTGCTGTCTGGAACCCCTCCCCCCCAGCCCGTAGTGCTGTCTGGAACTCCTCCTCCCCCCAGCCCATAGTGCTGTCTGGAACTCCTCCCCCCAGCCCATAGTGCTGTCTGGAACCCTCCCCCCAGCCCGTAGTGCTGTCTGGAACCCCTCCCCCCAGCCCGTAGTGCTGTCTGGAACCCCACCCCGTTGTGCTGTCTGGAACCCCACCCTGCCAGCCCGTAGTGCTGTCTGGAACTCCTCCCCCCCAGCCCATAGTGCTGTCTGGAACCCCTCCCCATAGACTTTTGACAGATCATTCTTGATCTATATTGTTTTTATATATATATATATATGCTTCCTCCTAAACCACCTGTAACCTCATAACACCAAACCGTACAAACACGACCCGATTCACGTTTAGGCCACGCTCACTGGAAATTGAGCTATCTTGGTTGTCAACTTACCTTCACGTGCAGAGCTAAGGGGGTTGGAAACACATGTTGATGGAATTAGATTCTGTACCACCTACAACAAAATATACTATAAAATATACAATTTACCCACCTCACTAATTTACATTGGTTTCTATTAGACTGGCTAGCTAAGCATACCTAACATGGACACTTTCAATATTGTCTGCTTGCTGCTAGCAAACTAGCGTCACCATATTGGAAGTATGATTGCTATCCAGCTAAAATCCAACTCACCAACCATGGACGATTTCTGCACATTCATCATCATTGCTAATGTTACAAAATACAGTGAGTTAGTTAGCTATATCCACAATGTTTTTTTGTATTTTTTTTTTGTAATGGGAGTGTTTTTCCAGACAAGGGTGGAATACGATTGCGAGCAGATTTGAGCTACACTTATTTGCTAACATTAGCTAGCTTACATTAGTTAAAAGTCCATCAGAGATAGAAAGAACAAATATTTACCCTGCTAAAGTTAGTCAATGCTAGACTGGTAACTATCATGTGATGAAACATGTTGGTTTGACAGTGTGTATACCAAAAAGATAGCTATAGGATTTAGCTGATGGCTTTGACATTTCAATGCAGGACTGTATAACATTAGCTTGCTTACTTAGGGAGTGAAAGTTTGTCGTGCTCTCTTCACGACTGTCTTGGTGTGCTTGGACCATGTTAATTTGTTGATGATGTAGACACCAAGGAACTTGAAACTATCGACCCGCTCTACTACAGCCCGGTCCTCCTTTTCCTGTAGTCTACAATCATCTCCTTTGTCTTGATCACATTGAGCGAGAGGTTGCTGTCCTGGCACCACACGGCCAGGTCTCTCCCTATTGGCTGCCTCGTCGTTGTCGGTGATCAGGCCTTCCACTGTTGTCATCGGAAACGTAATGATTGTTGGAGTCGTGCCTGGCCGTGCAGTAATGAGTGAACAGGGAGTACAGGAGGGGACTGAGCACACACCCCTGAGAGGCCCCTGTGTTGAGGATCAGCGTGGCAGATGTGTTGTTACCTACCCTCACCACCTGGGGGCGGCCCGTCAGGAAGTCCAGGATCCAGTTGCAGATAGGGGAGTTTTGTCCCAGGATCCTTAGCTTAGTGATGAGCATTGAGGGCACTATGGTGTTGAACACCTCTGTAGTCAATGAACAGCAATCTCACATAGGTGTTCCTTTTGTCCAGGTGGGAAAGGGCAGTGTGGAGTGCAATAGAGATGGCATCATCTGTGGATCTGTTTGAGCGGTATGCAAATTGGAGTGGGTCTAGGGTTTCTGGGATAATGGTGTTGATGTGAGCCATGACCAGCCTTTCAAAGCACTTCATGGCTACAGACGTGAGTGGTACGGGTCGGTAGTCATTTAGGCAGGTTACCTTAGTGTTCTTGGGCACATGAACTATGGTGGCCTGTTTGAAACATGCAGGTATTACAGACTCGGACAGGGAGAGGTTGAAAATGTCAGTGAAGACATTTGCCAGTTGGTCAGTGAATGCTCGGAGTACACGTCCTGGTAATAATATATAATCAATAATATACATACAATATAATTTACATATACAGTACCAGTCAAAAGTTTTAGAACACCTACTCATTCAAGGGTTTTTCTTTATTTTTACTATTTTCTACATTGTAGAATAATAGTGAAGACATCAAAACTATGAAATAACACATATGGAATCATGTAGTAACCAAAAAAGTATTAAACAAATCAAAATATATTTTAGATTCTTCAAATTATCCACCCTTTGCCCGTGATGATAGCTATGCACACTCTTGGACTTCTCTCAACCAGCTTCATGAGAAATGCTTGTCCAACAGTCTTGAAGGAGTGCCCACATATGCTGAGCACTTGTTGACTGTTTTCCCTTCATTCTGTGGTCCAACTCATCCTAAACCATCTCAATTGGGTTGAGGTCGGGTGATTTGTAGAGGCCAGGTCATCTGATGCAGCACTCCATCACTTTCCTTCTTGGTCAAATAGCCCTTACACAGCCTGGAATTGTGTTGGGTCATTGTCCTGTTGAAAAACAAATGATAGTCCCACTAAGGACAAACCAGATGGGATGGCGTATCACTGCCTAATGCTGTGGTAGCCATGCTGGTTAAGTTTGTCTTGAATTCTAAATGAATCACTGACAATGTCACCAGCAAAGCACCCCCACACATCACACCTCCTCCTCCATGCTTCACGGTGGGAACCACATATGCAGAGGTCATCCTACTCTGCATCTCACAAAGACACGGCGCTTGGAACCAAAAATCTCAAATTTGGACTCCTCAGACCAAAGGACAGATTTCCACCGGTCGAATGTCCATTACTCGTGTTTCTTGGCCCAACCAAGTCTCTTCTTATTGGCGTCTTTTAGTAGTGGTTTCTTTGCAGCAATTCGACCATGAAGGCCTGGTTCATGCAGTCTCCTCTGAACAGTTGATGTTGAGATGTGTCTGTTGAACTGGGCTGCTATCTGAGGCTGTTAACTCTAATGAACGTATCCTCTGCAGCAGAGGCTTCCTTTCTTGTGGCGGTCCTCATGAGAGACAGCTTCATCTACGCTTGGTATTTGCGACTGCACTTGAAAGAAACGTTCAAAGTTTTTTGAAATTTTCCACGTTGACTAACCATCATGTCTTAAATCAAAGTAGTTTCCCTTTGCTTATTTGAGCTGTTCTCGCAATGTTCCGGATTGACTGACCTTCATGTCTTAAAGTAATTATGGACTGTCGTTTCCCTTTGCTTATTTGAACTGTTCTTGCCATAATGCGGACTTTGTCTTTTACCAAATACGGGCTGTCTTTGGTATACCACCCCACACCTTGTCACAACACAACTGATCGGCTCAAACGCATTTAGAAGGAAAGAAAAGGAAATGAACACAAATGAACTTTTAACAAGGCACACCTGCTAATTGAAATGCATTCCAGGTGATATAAATAATATCGCTGGTTGTCATCAAAGCAAAGGGTCTCAAATATACAGTATTTTATATTTAACACTTTTTTTGGTTACTACATAATTCAATGTGTGATAATAATAATACATAATACAATTTAATAGTTGTTTCATAGTTTTGATGTCTTCACTATTATTCTACAAGGTGTCCAAACTTTTGACTGGTACTTTATACTGAACAAAAAATATAACCTCAACATGTAAAGTGTTGGTCCCATTTTTCATTGGCTGAAAGAAAAGATCCCAGAAATGTTCTTTACGCACAAAAAATACTTGTTCTCACAAATGTGAAGAATTTAGTCCTGTTATTTTCCATCATAATTTGCAAATAAATTCATAAAAAATCATACAATGTGATTTTCTGGATTTTTTTCTTCTCATTTTGTCTGTCATAGGTTCATTTCAACTATGATGAAAAAAACAGGCCTCTCTTATCTTTTTAAGTGGGAGAACTTGCACAATTGGTGGCTGACTAAATACTTTTTTGTGTGTGTGTGTGTGTGTATATATATGTGTGTATATATATATATATATATATATATATATATATATATATATATTTTAATTGTACACATTTTTTATAAATGTATATCTCCAATAAGCTGAGAACCGCCATTTATCTCCAATCCAATGGAATGTGACGGTAACAACAGTGAGCCTGAGACATAAGTCGCTAGTGGTCATTGATTGGTCATCAGTGAGCCTGAGACGTAAGTCGCTAGTGGTCAGTGATTGGTCAGCAGTGAGCCTAAGACGTAAGTCGCTAGTGGTCAGTGATTGGTCATCAGTGAGCCTGAGAACTGCCATATTCATTTTCAGGATTTTGTGTTGCGCAGGAAGTGACTTGTTTTCCATCATTGAGGAGGCGGTGTGATAGCTAGCTAGCTGAGCCCATGGCGAAATGTGACCAATGGCTAGCGGAAATAGCTAGCTGAGTCCATGGCGAAACGTGACCAACGGCTAGCGGAAATAGCTAGCTGAGTCCATGGCGAAACGTGACCAATGGCTAGCGGAAATAGCTAGCTGAGTCCATGGCAAAACGTGACCAATAGCTTGCAGCCGCAAAAAGGCAAACGCCCCAGCAGCTACTACTCCATCTAAGGGGTGTCAAACTCATTCCGCGGAGGGCTTAATTAATTAATCAATCAGGTACTAGGATTTTTTTTACATTTTATTTCACCTTTATTTAACCAGGTAGGTCAGTTGAGAACAAGTTCTCATTTACAACTGCGACCTGGCCAAGATAAAGCAAAGTAGTTCGACATAAACAACAACACAGAGTTACACATGGAATAAACAAACATACAGTCAATAATACAGTAGAAAAATCTATATACAGTGTGTGCAAATGAGGTGAGATAAGAGAGGTAAGGCAATAAATAGGCCATGGTGGCAAAATAATTACCAAATAGCAATTAAACACGAATGGTAGATGTGCAGAAGATGAATGTGCATGTAGAGATACAGGGGTGCAAAGGTACAAGATAAATAAATACAGTATGGGGATGAGGTAGATGGGCTGTGTACAGGTGCAGTGGTCTGTGAGCTGCTCTGACAGCTGGTGCTTAAAGTTAGTGAGGGAGATAAGAGTCTCCATCTTCAGAGATTTCTGCAGTTCGTTCCAGTCATTTGGCAGCAGAGAACTGGAAGGAGAGGTGGCCAAAAGAAGAATTGTCTTTGGGGACCAGTGAGATATACCTGCTGGAGCGCGTGCTACAGGTGGGTGTTGTTTTCGTGACCAGTGAGCTGGGATAAGGCGGGGCTTTACCTAGCAGAGACTTGTAGATGACCTGGAGCCAGTGGGTTTGGCGATGAATATGAAGCGAGGGCCAGCCAACGAGTGCATACAGGTCACAGTGGTCGGTAGTATATGGGGCTTTGGTGACAAAACGGTTGGCACTGTGATAGACTGCATCCAATTTGCTAAGTAGAGTGTTGGAGGCTATTTTGTAAATGAGATCATCGAAGTCGAGGATCGGTAGGATGTTTTACAAGGGTATGTTTGGCAGCATGAGTGAAGGAGGCTTTGTTGCGAAATTTGAAGCCGATTCTATATTTAATTTTGGATTGGAGATGTTTAATGTGAGTCTGTAAGGAGAGTTTACAGTCTACCCAGACACCTAGAATATGTGGACAACTACAAATACCTAAGTCAGAACCGTCCAGAGTAGTGATGTTAGTCGGGGGTGCGGGCAGCAATCGGTTGAAGAGCATGCATTTAGTTTTACTAGCATTTAAAAGCAGTTGGAGACCACAGAAGGAGAGTTGTATTGCATTGAAGCTCATCTGGAGGTTAGTTAACACAGTGTCCAACAATGGGACAGAAGTATACAGAATGGTGTCGTCTGCGTAGAGGTGGATCAGAGACTCACCAGCAGCGAGACCGACATCATTGGCGTATACAGAGAAGAGAGTCGGTCCAAGAATTGAACCCTGTGGCACCCCCATAGAGTCTGCCAGAGGTTCGGACAACAGGCCCTCTGAGGATGGAGCGAAAACCCACTGACACTCGGTCCTCCGTGAGTTTGACACGTGATCCAAAGAATCGGAGACATTTGGAGAGTAGACAGGCAAAAAATGAAAGCAAGATGCGAGAACCTCGGATTTGCGTTTCACACAGTGGAGAGAACTAAGGGAGTTGAAGGGATTCCAAACCGACCCAGAATTTGATTATTTTTTATTTTATTTTTTTTCGACTGAAAAGGTAAGACATGGTGAGCTAGATAATATGTGAAATGTTGCTTTTTTTTTTAGTTGTAAAAAATGTATGGCAATATTTTGGATTTCTTGTTTTGAATTCTTTCGAACCAGCTGTCCAATAGTCTATATTAGCTAGCTGACATTAGCTAGTAGCTTGTTAGCTGACTGCAACATTGGTTTGTATAATTTTGAATATAAAATGTGGCTTCACTAGTTTTAGTCGTAATTTAAGTGTATAACGTTGCTTAACTTTGTGTCTGTGGTCTGAAACCAAAGCTGATATTGGTTAACTAGCTAGCAGCTTCATTTCACACAAGTGTACCGGCACAGATTAGCCATAAAGCCCAGTTCAGAGACATATGGCGGTTTGTTTGTTTCTAGTTTTATAATGTTTTGTTGTTGACAGAGTCAACATGTCTGGTGACGAGACTGGTCCAGTTTTAGCCATTCAAAGAACATTGGGCTAACATTGTGTTCAGCTAATCAGCTAGCTAGCTATATATTTGCTGTACATAGCTAGCCTGGCGTGCTGACATTTCTGACAAGTCAAAAACTGTACTCTGTTTCTGGTATTTCATGACACATGTTTTCCTACAAGTGGCAACTTTTTTTTTTTTTTTTTTTTAAATGTTAATCTCGTAGTTGTAAAGCAGGCACTGTGGAAACGAGCTCAATCTCACACATCTTGTGTTTTTGACCTGAATGCCTCATCTTTGTACAACACATTCTATATAGCTAGTTTAGAATGATCTCTGATCTAGGACAGGGATGGTCAACTCGTCATCGGGAGTTTCTTTGGGGACACTTGTCCCAGCTGTCATTTCGCCAATAATTATGGTCTTGTGTTTAGAATTGAATTGATTTAATCAGGTGTGATTTTTTTTTTGTTAATTTTATACTCACTAAATTATTTTTCTTTCAGCTGAAGGAGACTCCACACTAACCAAGTCTCGAAGGTGAAAGTGTCTACGCATTTGAAAACGTCAAAGGACTATACCAACATCCCAGGACTTCAGAGAGAAGTATTGTGAAGACTTGGATCTCAATTTGGGGGGGGGGGGGTCTACTAAGGAGAAGGATCATGTGATCAGATTACCAGGACTTCCTGAAGTGTCACAGGGTGCAGTAAGCTTTTTTTGAGCTGGGAATGTCCAGAGCTTTCCCGGTTGTCATATTTACCAGGAAGTGTGTGAACCTACAGATTTGTTGTTGACAGACGTTGGATGTTTGTGTGGGCAACAATAAACGTGTGTGAGAAACAATACTTGTGTATTTTATTTTATTTTTTAAATCTATTTATTGTACATTTGAAATGCTTTTAGAATGATTTTTACTAAACTGTTGTCTTTTCCTGGATGTCTATGGTATCATAAGGTTTACACTTCAAATGAGTAGACCTACAGGTCTCTAGATATCCAGAAAGGTGTGTGTGGGCTCCCTACAGGTCTCTAGATATCCAGAAAGGTGTGTGTCCCTACAGGCTCCCTACAGGTCTCTAGATATCCAGAAAGGTGTGTGGGCTCCCTACAGGTCTCTAGATATCCAGAAAGGTGTGTGGGCTCCCTACAGCTCTCTAGATATCCAGAAAGGTGTGTGGGCTCCCTACAGGTCTCTAGATATCCAGAAAGGTGTGTGGGCTCCCTACAGGTCTCTAGATATCCAGAAAGGTGTGTGTGTGGGCTCCCTACAGCTCTCTAGATATCCAGAAAGGTGTGTGGGCTCCCTACAGAAAGTCTCTAGATATCCAGAAAGGTGTGTGGTGATATCCAGGCTCCCTACAGCTCTCTAGATATCCAGAAAGGTGTGTGGGCTCCCTACAGCTCTCTAGATATCCAGAAAGGTGTGTGTGGGCTCCCTACAGGTCTCTAGATATCCAGAAAGGTGTGTGGGCTCCCTACAGGTCTCTAGATATCCAGAAAGGTGTGTGGGGCTCCCTACAGGTCTCTAGATATCCAGAAAGGTGTGTGGGCTCCCTACAGGTCTCTAGATATCCAGAAAGGTGTGTGGGCTCCCTACAGGTCTCTAGATATCCAGAAAGGTGTGTGTGGGCTCCCTACAGGTCTCTAGATATCCAGAAAGGTGTGTGGGCTCCCTACAGCTCTCTAGATATCCAGAAAGGTGTGTGTGTGGGCTCCCTACAGGTCTCTAGATATCCAGAAAGGTGTGTGGGCTCCCTACAGCTCTCTAGATATCCAGAAAGGTGTGTGGGCTCCCTACAGGTCTCTAGATATCCAGAAAGGTGTGTGGGCTCCCTACAGCTCTCTAGATATCCAGAAAGGTGTGTGGGCTCCCTACAGCTCTCTAGATATCCAGAAAGGTGTGTGGGCTCCCTACAGGTCTCTAGATATCCAGAAAGGTGTGTGGGCTCCCTACAGGTCTCTAGATATCCAGAAAGGTGTGTGGGCTCCCAGAAAGGTACAGGTCTCTAGATATCCAGAAAGGTGTGTGTGTGGGCTCCCTACAGGTCTCTAGATATCCAGAAAGGTGTGTGGGCTCCCCAGAAAGGTGTGTGGGCTACAGCTCTCTAGATATCCAGAAAGGTGTGTGTGTGGCTCCCTACAGCTAGATATCCAGAAAGGTCTCTAGATATCCAGAAAGGTGTGTGGGCTCCCTACAGCTCTCTAGATATCCAGAAAGGTGTGTGGGCTCCTACAGGCTCTCTAGATATCCAGAAAGGTGTGTGGGCTCCTACAGGTCTCTAGATATCCAGAAAGGTGTGTGGGCTCCCTACAGGTCTCTAGATATCCAGAAAGGTGTGTGGGCTCCCTCTCTAGATATCAGAAAGTCTCTAGATATCCAGAAAGGTGTGTGGGCTCCCTCTACAGAAAGGTGTGTGGGCTCTCTAGATATCCAGAAAGGTGTGTGGGCTCCCTACAGGTCTCTAGATATCCAGAAAGGTGTGTGGGCCCCAGGTCTCTAGATATCAGAAAGGTGTCTCTAGATATCCAGAAAGGTGTGTGGGCTCCCTACAGCTCTCTAGATATCCAGAAAGGTGTGTGGGCTCCCTACAGCTCTCTAGATATCCAGAAAGGTGTGTGGGCTCCCTACAGGTCTGTTGACAAGAAAAATGTACTCACAAAAATACGAGACCCGTAACATCTCTCATTTCAAATCATAACAGTGACAAGGAAACAGAGAGAACTAATAACAGACAACTTAAATTTACCGTCAAACACTGTTTTATTGTTCAAACACGCGGTAATGGAAGGGGGGGGGGGCTGAGCTGGACCCAATGGGGGGGGGGGAACCTAAGCTAGACTTCCTGCTTCAGTAAAGCTAACTAACTAACCAATAAATTACAGCGGGTGGTCCGCCCAGTTATAACTAGTGTTCTGAGACAAAGTATTCCTTCGGGTAATGTGTATACTGCTTCATACGGAGACCGAGCTGCTGGCCCATGGGCGACTTGGCTTGGTACCCCCCTTTTCCCACCAACAAACAAACACGTCAAATACCATAACAAAACATACTCTCATATTACCGGACCAATGTGACATTTTAGGCGCAAAAAAAACAAACAAAAGGAAGCTCAATCCAATTAGAGAGAAAAAACAACTGACTGGGTTTTTAAACCTAGGGAAAGGGGATGTGATTGGGTAAGGGAAAAGGAGCAGGTGTCTTCTGATTGGCGACTGATGGCTGGCAGCTGTGACTAGGAGAGAAAAACCAAACACACAAGGATACCTGTATCCGTAACATCAACAAATGTAGTGTTTTTCCAAATGAATAATACAGTGTAGTCCTATAGTGTTAACGTGGAGTGGTTTGTTACGTTTAGGTGCAGGAGTCTCCCTGCAGTTCATGCAGAGACCCTGGGATAACCCTCTGACACTCCATGTTAAACATCACACCAGAGAGACAGGAAGTGGTCAGTTCCAGTCTCTCTGTCTCTCTCCCTCTCCCTCTGTCTGTCTCTCTCTGTCTCTCTCTCTCTCTCTCTGTCTCTGTCTCCGTGTCTCTCTCTCTGTCTCTCTCTGTCACTCTCTGTGTCTGTCTCTCTCTCTCTCTCTCTCTGTCTCTGTCTCTCTCTGTCTCTCTGTCTCTCTCTCTCTGTCTCTCTCTCTCTCTCTCTGTCTCTGTCTCTCTCTCTGTCTCTCTCTCTGTCTCGCTCTCTCTCTCTTGCTCGCTCTCTCCACTTTCTTCCAAGGACAGCTCTTACAATTTAGCCTGTAATGACGATAAGAAAAAAAACAAACATGAAATGACAGAATGCATCTAAATGTTGTGTGACAGGATTATACTGTTGTTCAATAAAGGTGAAAAGTACCACAGTCTTGTTTTATCTACCTTCTCAGACAGCCTCTCTTCTTGCAGTTCCGTCTAATTCTTTCTGCAGCCCTGCCTGTTGGACGGTCTGCAGCTCTTCACAACAGGAATCCTACAGGAAAAACACTTATTAGGATTGTAATTGTAATGCTCACTACATGGTCTTTCACGTACATCTTCATGGCCATAGCTGTGGTGAATCAAAGGGTAATATATATAGATATATATATAGATATCTATCTATTTATCTATTTATTTATTCCAGGAATGTTATTAGCTCGCTAGTATAGGAGCCAGAGAAGGACAAAGGACTTTTCCATGAACGCAGAGCTCAGATGGTCAAAATTCAACTTTTCTCTTCTTTTTTTTTTACGGAAGTGTGATATCGTCATATTACGATCTTGTAATTCACAGTAGCTACTATCATCTTTGACGTTCATTATGGCGTTAGCTGCCATTCAGTCTTGACAACGTGAATATTGTAACATGTTGAAGTCGGAGGTTTACATACACCTCAGCCAAACACATTTAAACTCAGTTTTTCATAATTCCTGACATTTAAAACTATTAAAAATTCCCTGTTTTAGGTCAGCTAGGATCACCAGGTTATTTTAAGAATGTGAAATGTCAGAATAATAGTAGAGATTCTTTATTTCAGCTTTTATTTCTTTCATCACATTCCCAGTGGGTCAGAAGTATACATGCACTCAATTAGTATTTGGTAGCATTGCCTTTAAATTGTTTAACTTGGGTCAAACGTTTCAGGTAGCCTTCCACAAGCTTCCCACAATAAGTTGGGTGAATTTTGGCCCATTCCTTCTGACAGGGCTGGTCTAACTGAGTCAGGTTTGTAGGACCCATTCCTCCTGACAGAGTTGGTGTAACTGAGTCAGGTTTGTAGGCCTCATTCCTCCTGACAGAGCTGGTGTAACTGAGTCAGGTTTGTAGGACCCATTCCTCCTGACAGAGCTGGTGTAACTGAGTCAGGTTTGTAGGCCTTGCTCTCACACACTTTTTCAGTTCTGCCCACAAATTTTCTATGGGAATTAGGTCAGAGCTTTGTGATGACCACTCCAATACCTTGACTTTGTTGTCTTTAAGCCATTTTGCCACAACTTTGGAAGCATGCTTGGTGTCATTGTCCATTTGGAAGACCCATTTGCGACCAAGCTTTAACTTCCCGACTGTCTTGAGATGTTGCTTCAATATATCCACATAATTTTCCCTTTCTCACAATGTCCTGAGTCAGTAGTTTGAGATATTTGTGGAGTGGCTCCAACCTAATCTTCCAACTTCAACTGTATACGCAATTTTTTTTTAGCATTTTAGCATCCCACAACAAAAAGTACAAAGCTAAACAATACAACACAACGCTAAACAATACAACACAACGCTAAACAATACAACACAACGCTAACCAATACAACACAACGCTAACCAATACAACACAACGCTAACCAATACAACACAACTCTAAACAATACAACACAACGCTAAACAATACAACACAACGCTAAACAATACAACGCTAAACAATACAACACAACGCTAAACAATACAACACAACTCTAAACAATACAACACAACGCTAAACAATACAACACAACGCTAAACAATACAACGCTAAACAATACAACACAACGCTAAACAATACAACGCTAAACAATACAACACAACGCTAACCAATACAACACAACGCTAACCAATACAACACAACGCTAAACAATACAACACAACGCTAAACAATACAACGCTAAACAATACAACACAACGCTAAACAATACAACACAACGCTAACCAATACAACACAACTCTAAACAACACAACACAACACTAAACAATACAACACAACGCTAAACAATACAACACAACTCTAAACAACACAATACAACGCTAAACAATACAACACAACGCTAAACAATACAACACAACGCTAAACAATACAACACAACGCTAAACAATACAACACAACGCTAAACAATACAACACAACGCTAAACAATACAACACAACGCTAACCAATACAACACAACGCTAAACAATACAACACAACTCTAAACAATACAACACAACGCTAACCAATACAACACAACGCTAAACAATACAACACAACTCTAAACAATACAACACAACGCTAACCAATACAACACAACGCTAACCAATACAACACAACGCTAACCAATACAACACAACGCTAACCAATACAACACAACGCTTAAACACTACAACACAACGCTAACCAATACAACACAACGCTAACCAATACAACACAACGCTAAACAATACAACACAACGCTAAACAATACAACGCTAAACAATACAACACAACGCTAACCAATACAACACAACGCTAACCAATACAACACAACGCTAAACAATACAACACAACGCTAAACAATACAACACAACGCTAACCAATACAACACAACGCTAACCAATACAACACAACGCTAAACAATACAACACAACTCTAAACAATACAACGCTAAACAATACAACACAACGCTAACCAATACAACACAACGCTAACCAATACAACACAACGCTAAACAATACAACACAACGCTAAACAATACAACACAACGCTAAACAATACAACACAACGCTAACCAATACAACACAACGCTAAACAATACAACACAACGCTAAACAATACAACACAACGCTAAACAATACAACACAACGCTAAACAATACAACACAACGCTAAACAATACAACGCTAAACAATACAACACAACGCTAAACAATACAACACAACGCTAAACAATACAACACAACGCTAACCAATACAACGCTAAACAATACAACACAACGCTAAACAATACAACGCTAAACAATACAACACAACGCTAAACAATACAACACAACGCTAAACAATACAACACAACTCTAAACAATACAACACAACGCTAACCAATACAACACAACGCTAAACAATACATTAATTGCACTGTAACCATGACAAACGGTGCCCACAAACTGGTCGACCCAATAGCAGAGTCCTCATTGTGAAACACCTGCATTTTGGAGCTGCCTTACTCAAGAAAACAAAAAAATGAGACCATGTTTGTACGTGGCTTTATTAACTCAATTATATATATATTACGTTGTTTGCAAACTGATATGTGACACGTACTAATGCCAAAATAGCATTCAAAACAGGCAAGCCCTCTCCAAAGAAATAATAAATTAAATTACATTCCCACTGCAGTCATTACAGCTTTAGTAATGATATCGGGACACCTTGCAATATGCACTTGTATTATGACATACCTCTACATTGTTGAAAACTCCTTTTCTTATTGGCTAGAAAGGCATTCTAGAATGTACATTACACCAGATAACGGGACAGTTGGAAATGATATCGCACCTGCACTTGCAGACCGTACTTGCTACACAGATACAGAAATATAAAACCAACAACCACACAAACTGAAATTGGAAACATTGGAAACGCAGGTCCAACGAGGAACAAATGTAGCTAGCTAGTATTTTATTCATTTCCTTTTTGGAGCCTCTGATGACAACGTGATGAGTGACGAACAGGAATTACTTCGAATTACCTCCTCGTGTCCTAGTTTAGTGTCACTATGCTGTCAAATCCTCCTCGTGTTTCTAGTTTAGTGTCACTATGCTGTCAAATCCTCCCTCGTGTTTCTAGTTTAGTCACTATGCTGTCAAATGCTCCTCGTCAAATCCTCCCTCGTGTTTCTAGTTTAGTGTCACTATGCTGTCAAATCCTCCCTCGTGTTTCTAGTTTAGTGTCGCTATGCTGTCAAATCCTCCCTCGTGTTTCTAGTTTAGTGTCGCTATGCTGTCAAATCCTCCCTCGTGTTTCTAGTTTAGTGTCGCTATGCTGTCAAATCCTCCCTCGTGTTTCTAGTTTAGTGTCCTCCCTATGCTGTCAAATCCTCCCTCGTGTTTCTAGTTTAGTGTCACTATGCTGTCAAATCCTCCCTCGTGTTTCTAGTTTAGTGTCACTATGCTGTCAAATCCTCCCTCGTGTTTCTAGTTTAGTGTCTAGTTTACTATGCTGTCAAATCCTCCCTCGTGTTTCTAGTTTAGTGTCACTATGCTGTCAAATCCTCCCTCGTGTTTCTAGTTTAGTGTCACTATGCTGTCAAATCCTCCTCGTGTTTCTAGTTTAGTGTCACTATGCTGTCAAATCCTCCCTCGTGTTTCTAGTTTAGTGTCGCTATGCTGTCAAATCCTCCCTCGTGTTTCTAGTTTAGTGTCGCTATGCTGTCAAATCCTCCCTGTTTCGTGTTTCTAGTTTAGTGTCACTTATGCTGTCAAATCCTCCCTCGTGTTTCTAGTTTAGTGTCGTGTCAAATCCTCCTCGTGTTTCTAGTTTAGTGTCTGCTGTCAAATCCTCCCTCGTGTTTCTAGTTTAGTGTTCCTATGCTGTCAAATCCTCCCTCGTGTTTCTAGTTTAATGTCACTATGCTGTCAAATCCTCCCTCGTGTTTCTAGTTTAGTGTCGTCAAATCCTCCCTCGTGTTTCTAGTTTAGTGTCTGTCAAATCCTCCCTCGTGTTTCTAGTTTAGTGTCGCTATGCTGTCAAATCCTCCCTCGTGTTTCTAGTTTAGTGTCGCTATGCTGTCAAATCCTCCCTCGTGTTTCTAGTTTAGTGTCGCTATGCTGTCAAATCCTCCCTCGTGTTTCTAGTTTAGTGTCACTATGCTGTCAAATCCTCCCTCGTGTTTCTAGTTTAGTGTCACTATGCTGTCAAATCCTCCTCGTGTTTCTAGTTTAGTGTCGCTATGCTGTCAAATCCTCTCTCGTGTTTCTAGTTTAGTGTCGCTATGCTGTCAAATCCTCCCTCGTGTTTCTAGTTTAGTGACGCAATGCTTTCAGAAACTGATATGTTAATGAAGTTGTTTGGGCTCCCGACTGGCGCAGCGGTCTAAGGCACTGCATCTTAGTGATAGAAGCGTCACTACAGACCCTGGTTCGATTCCAATCTGTTTCACAACCGGCCGCGATTGGGAGTCCCATAGGGCGACGCACAATTGGCCCAGCGTTTGGGTTTGGTCGGGTAGGCCGTCATTGTAAATAAGAATTTGTTCTTAATTGGCTTGCCTAGTTCAGTAAAGGTTCAATAAAAATCATTAAAAAATATTGGCAGGTTTGCTAGCAACAAACTTTTTAGCTAGCTTCTAGCCTAGTTTCTGATATGCAATGTGATCTCTTTAAGTGTTGTGTTGTCACAATCGTCATAATGAGTGTACCAAGGCGCCGTAGAGTTCCACATATTTTAATTAATGGAAACTCACAAAACAAAAACTAACGAAAATGAAGCTACTGGTGTGCAACTATCTGTAGACAAGATCCCACAAAGCACAATGAGGAAATGGCTGCCTAAATATGATCCCCAATCAGAGACAACGATAAACAGCTTGTTTCTGATTGGGAACCATACCAGGCCGACATAAACCATGAATCACCTAGATGACCCACCCTTGTCCCTATCACGCCCCAACCAGCATAGAGAATAAACAGGTGGTTGCTGGTTAATTAGCCGTTGAACTCGTAACATCTTCTACTATGTTTACAATTACGTTGGTTATTTTGGGTGTTCATGAATGCATGACTGGGTGTGATTTATAATTAGTACTTTTATTTTTTACATTTAGTTACCATTTATCAAGGTACAAAATGCCTCTTTCTCTCTCTCTCTCTCTCTCTTCCTCATCTTTCCCTCTCTCTCTTCCTCATCTTTCTCTCTCTCTCTTCCTCATCTTCCTCTCTCTCTCTTCCTCATCTTCCTCTCTCTCTTCCTCATCTTCCTCTCTCTCTCTTCCTCATCTTCCTCTCTCCTCCTCATCTTCCTCTCTCTCTTCCTCATCTTCCTCTCTCTCTCTCCTCATCTTCCTCTCTCTCTCTTCCTCATCTTCCTCTCTCTCTCTTCCTCATCTTCCTCTCTCTCTTCCTCATCTTCCTCTCTCTCTCTTCCTCATCTTCCTCTCTCTCTCTTCCTCATCTTCCTCTCTCTCTTCCTCATCTTCCTCTCTCTCTCCTCATCTTCCTCTCTCTCTTTCCTCTCTTCCTCATCTTCCTCTTCCCTCATCTTCCTCTCTCTCTCTTCCTCATCTTCCTCTCTCTTCCTCATCTTCCTCTCTCTCTCTTCCTCATCTTCCTCTTTCTCTTCCTCATCTTCCTCTCTCCTCTCTCTCCTCCTCATCTTCCTCTCATCTTCCTCATCTCTCTCTCTCCTCATCTTCCTCTCTCTCTCCTCCTCATCTTCCTCTCTCTCTCCTCATCTTCCTCTCTCTCTCTCCTCCTCATCTTCCTCTCTCTCTCTTCCTCATCTTCCTCTCTTTCTCCTCATCTTCCTCTCTTTCTCTCTCTCCCTCAATCAGAACCTCTTCAGCAGCCAAGACCACCAAGTCAACCGCAACCAAAATGTCTTCTACATCCTCAACTAAACCGCAAACTGACTGTCCCAAGACCACACCCAAAGGGTCGGAGGTTAATACCAAGGCTCAGCCAACCACGGCTAAGGCAGCTGTCATTCCTAAACTGGTACGTTTGGACTTTTTTTTTACACGAACGCACTAGTCACGCCAGTTGGATGTTGACGTCAGCTCTGGTGTTATTTTGGGGGAATGGTGTTTCTGTCACCCATGGTGACACTAAGGACATGGAGGTCAGAGTAACCAATGAGAAGTCCCTGCCACCAGAGAATGTGCGCTGGGCGTTCCGGTGGACACAAGGCAGTTTGAGGCTTTTAGGTCAAACACTGGGGTCAACCCCAGTGAAAATGTGTTGTTTTTGTCTTGGAGTAAAGTTGTATGTTATTTGTCTATGTAATTAGATTTTGAAGAAGTTTATTGTGGAAAATGTGTCTTTGGCCTCGTCACATAAAAACAGCCATTTTAAACAATGCATGAATCACATTAAAGGTGAAGCTCAGTAATTTAAAATGATGTTATATGGTTCATCACGCTGTAAGGAGTCAATGGGTCAGTTCTTTAAACAGTTATCAACTTCATCTATACCTGACTTCCCCTTTAACTGTTAATGCAACATCTCTCCCCCTCCCTCCCTCTCTCTCCCCCTCCCTCCCTCTCTCTCCCCCTCCCTCTCTCTTTCACTCCCTCTCTCTCTCCCCTCCCTCCCTCTCTCTCTCTCCCTCTCTCTCCCCCTCCCTCTCTCTCCCCTCCCTCTCCCTTTCTCCCTCTCTCCCCCTCCTCTCTCGCTCCCCCCCTCCCTCTCTCTCTCTCTCTCCCCCTCCCTCTCTCCCTCTCTCTCTCTCCCCCTCTCTCCCTCTCTCCCCTCCCTCTCTTCTTTCACCCCTCCCTCTCTCTCTCCCCCCCTCCCTCTCTCTCCCTCTCCCTCCCTCTATTTCTTTCACTCCCTCTCTCTCTCCCCTCCCTCTCTCTCTCCCCTCCCTCCCTCTCTCTCTCTCTCACTCCCTCTTTCACTCCCTCTCTCTCTCCCTCTCTCTTTCACTCCCTCTATCACTCCCTTTCTCTCCCCCTCATTCTCTTTGTGTGTGTGTGTAGCTTTGTGTAATAGTTTGTGAAGATCGAAGGTTTACCAGAGACTGGATATACAGAGGAAGATGGTTGTGGAAATAAACCTAGACTCTACAACTGTTTCATTCTGCCTGAAGAGATCGGTAGGTTTGTGTGTTTCATTCTGCCTGCACAGAGACTGGGTATGGGTAGGGAAGATGGCTGGTGTTTCATCTGGATGAAGCCTCACAGAGATGGGTAGGTTGGCTGTGTGTTTCATTCTGCCTCACCAGAGATGGATTCTGCCTACAACTGTAGGTTTGTGTGTTTCATTCTGGCCTATGTGTTTTCTGCCTGCACAGAGATGGGTAGGTTGGCTGTGTGTTTCATTCTGCCTCACCAGAGATGGGTAGGTTGGCTGTGTGTTTCATTCTGCCTCACCGTGGGGGTGGGGGGTCTGGGTAGGTTGGCTCTCGCTATGACATGTTTTCTATGGAAAATGTTCACCTTCTCAGTAATAAGTGACTTTGAACGACGTCAATCTCAAACACTTAACCGTTGTGGAGTCTGTAACGTTGTCTCCGGTTGTTGGTGCAATACTTTACCATGGGTGGTGGTTGTCATGGTGATGAGTGCGTTTTTCTCACAACAGGCCATAATCCGTATGGACGGAGGACAGAAGAGCTCTGTTATGGTGACAAACTACACACAGTCTCCTCCCAAACTACTAGACTGTCCCCTCTCCTTCACGTTGATCTGCCCTGATACAGGCCTCGTTCAGGTAACGTGCACACACACACACACATTATAATTCCGAAAACCAGGTCTCAAGTGTAACGGATGTGAAATAGCTAGCTAGTTAGCGGTGGTGCTCGCTAAATAGCGTTTCAATCGGTGACGTCACTCGCTCTGAGACCTTGAAGTAGTGGTTCCCCTTTGCTCTGCAAGGGCCGCGGCTTTTGTGGAGCGATGGGTAACGATGCTTCGTGGGTGATTGTTGTTGATGTGTGCAGAGGGTCCCTGGTTTGAGCCCGGGTATGGGCGAGGGGACTGTCTAAAGTTAACTGTTACACCAGCATGGATTCCACTTGAGGCCCATGCGGTTTCCACAGAGTTGGGTATGGCTGCCATTTTCTGTTACACTCCTTGCCTGTGGAAGAGCCTGCAGACTCAACCTTGAGACTCTTGACGCCCATTTTATACATTTATTGGAGGATTTGTATTTTTGTATTGGCTTGTTACTGTTTTGGGTAATGCAAGTTCTTGTGCTGTTAGTAGAATAACCAGTTTGGGGAATAACCTGCTAACCTGTGGAATAACCTGCTAGTAACCTGTTAGGAATAACCCTGCCAGGGGAATAACCTTTAGGGGAATAACCTGTGAGGGGAATAACCTGCTAGGGGAATAACCTGCTGGGAATAACCTGCGGGGAATAACCTGTTAGGGGAATAACCTGTGGGGGAATAACCTGTGAGGGGAATAACCTGCAGGGAATAACCTGCTAGGGGAATAACCTGTGGGGAATAACAAGTTAGGGAATAACCTGTGCTAGGGGAATAACCTGCTAGTGTAATAACCTGTTAGGGAATAACCTGTTAGGGGAATAACCTGCTAGGGGAATAACCTGTTAGGGGAATAACCTGGGGAATAACCTGTGGGGGAATAACCTGTTAATAACCTGCTAGGGAATAACCTGCCAGGGAATAACCTGTAGGGAATAACCTGTTAGGGGAATAACCTGTTAGGGGAATAACCTGTTAGGGGAATAACCTGTTAGGGGAATAACCTGTTAGGGGAATAACCTGTTAGGGGATAACCTGTTAGGGGAATAACCTGTTAGGGGAATAACCTGTTAGGGGAATAACCTGTTAGGGGAATAACCTGCTAGGGGAATAACCTGTTAGGGGAATAACCTGTTAGGGGAATAACCTGTTAGGGGAATAACCTGTAAATAACCTGTTAGGGGAATAACCTGCGAGGGGAATAACCTGTTAGGGGAATAACCTGTTAGGGTTAGGGGAATAACCTGTTAGGGGAATAACCTGTTAGGGGAATAACCTGTTAGGGGAATAACCTGTAACCTAGGGGGGAATAACCTGTTAGGGGAATAACCTGCGAGGGGAATAACCTGTTAGGGGAATAACCTGTTAGGGGAATAACCTGTTAGGGGAATAACCTGTTAGGGGAATAACCTGTTAGGGGAATAACCTGTTAGGGAATAACCTGTTAGGGGGAATAACCTGTTAACCTGGGGAATAACCTGTGAGGGAATAACCTGTGAGTAACCTGTAGGGGAATAACCTGTTAGGGGAATAACCTGTTAGGGGAATAACCTGTTAGGGGAATAACCTGTGAGGGCCCACCTGTTAGAATAACCTGTTAGGGAATAACCTGTTAGGGGAATAACCTGTTAGGGGAATAACCTGTTAGGGGAATAACCTGTGAGGGGAATAACCTGTAGGGGAATAACCTGTTAGGGGAATAACCTGTTAGGGGAATAACCTGTTAGGGGAATAACCTGCTGAGGGGAATAACCTGTCAGGGGAATAAGTGTGTAATAACCTGAGGGGAATAACCTGTTAGGGGAATAACCTGTTAGGGGGAATAACCTGTTAGGGGAATAACCTGTTAGGGGAATAACCTGTTAGGGGAATAACCTGTTAACCTGTTAGTCAGGGGAATAACCTGTGAGGGGAATAACCTGTTTGGGGAATAACCTGTTAGGGGAATAACCTGTTAGGGGAAAACCTGTAGGGGAATAACTGCTAGGGGGAATAGACTGTAATAACCTGTTAGGGGAATGTGTCTAGGGGAATAACCTGTTTGGGGAATAACCTGTTAGGGGAATAACCTGCTAGGGGAATAACCTGTTAGTGTAATAACCTGTTAGGGGAATAACCTGTTAGGGGAATAACCTGTTATGGAATAACCTGTTAGGGGAATAACCTGTCAGGGGAATAACTGTAACAACCTGAGAATAACCTGTTAGGGGAATAACTCTGTCAGGGGAATAACCTGCTAGGGAATAACCTGCTAGGGAATAACCTGAGGTAGGGGAATAACCAGTCAGGGGAATAACCCTGCTGTAACAGAATAACCTGTTAGGGGAATAACCTGTTAGGGGAATAACTGTAACAGAGGCCTGTTTGGAATAACCTGTCAGGGCCCAGCTAGGGGAATAACAGAGGGGAATAACCTGCGGTAACTCAGTCAGGGCCCAGCTGGGGAATAACCTGTGAGGGAACCTGTAGGGGAATAACCTGTTAGGGGAATAACCTGGGGGAATAACCTGTTAGGGGAATAACCTGTGGGGAACAACCTGTTTGTAACCTGCTAGGGTAATAACCTGTTAGGAATAACCTGTTAGGGGAATAACCTGTCAACCTGGGGGAATAACCTGCTAGTGGAATAACCTGGCCCAGTGTAATAACCTGTTAGGGAATAACCTGTTAAGAATAACCTGTTAGGCCTGTTAGGAGAATAACCTGTTAGGGGAATGTAACAGGGCCCTGTTTGGGGTTTAACTGAGGCCTCGGGTTAACAGAGGCCTGCTAAACATGGTAACTCAGTCAGGGCCCAGCTGTAACAGAGGCCTCGGTCTCAGTCAGGGCCCAGCTGTAACAGAGGGAATAACCTGTTAGGGGAGATGTAACAGAGGTCCTGGGTCTGGGGAATAACCTGCAGCTGTAACAGAGGCCTCGGTCTCAGTCAGGGCCACCTGTAACAGAGGGAATAACCTGTTCAGGGCCCAGCTGTAACAGAGGCCTCGGTCTCAGTCAGGGCCCAGCTGTAACAGTCAGGCCTGTCAGGGCCCAGCTGTAACAGAGGTCTCAGTCAGGGCCCAGCTGTAACAGAGGCCTCGGTCCAGTCAGGGCCCAGCTGTAACAGAGGTCTCAGTCAGGGCCCAGCTGTAACAGAGGTCTCAGGGGCTGTAACAGAGAGGTCAGTCAGGGCCCAGCTGTAACAGAGACCTCGGTCTCAGTCAGGGCCAGCTGTAACAGAGGTCTGTCAGGGCCCAGCTGTAACAGAGACCTCGGTCTCAGTCAGGGCCCAGCTGTAACAGAGGCCTCAGGTCTCAGTCAGGGCCCAGCTGTAACAGAGACCTCGGTCTCAGTCAGGGCCCAACTGTAACAGAGGTCTCAGTCAGGGCCCAACTGTAACAGAGGTCTCAGTCAGGGCCCAGCTGTAACAGAGGTCTCAGTCAGGGCCCAGCTGTAACAGAGGTCTCAGTCAGGGCCCAGCTGTAACAGAGACCTCGGTCTCAGTCAGGGCCCAGCTGTAACAGAGGTCGGCTCAGTCAGGGCCCAGCTGTAACAGGTCTCAGTCAGGGCCCAGCTGTAACAGAGGTCTTTCAGGGCCCAGCTGTAACAGAGGCCTCGGTCTCAGTCAGGGCCCAGCTGTAACAGAGAGGGCCCAGCTGTAACAGAGGTCTCAGTCAGGGCCCAGCTGTAACAGAGGTCCCAGGGCCCAACTGTAACAGAGGTCTCAGTCAGGGCCCAGCTGTAACAGAGGTCTCAGTCAGGGCCCAGCTGTAACAGAGGTCCTCAGTCAGGGCCCAGCTGTAACAGAGACCTCGGTCTCAGTCAGGGCCCAGCTGTAACAGAGGTCTGTCAGGTCTCAGTCAGGGCCCAGCTGTAACAGAGGTCCTCGGGCCTCAGTCAGGGCCCAGCTGTAACAGAGGTCTGTCAGGGCCCAGCTGTAACAGAGGCCTCGGTCTCAGTCAGGGCCCAGTCAGGGCCCAGCTGTAACAGAGGTCTCAGTCAGGGCCCAGCTGTAACAGAGGTCTCAGTCAGGGCCCAACTGTAACAGAGGTAACAGAGGTCTCAGTCAGGGCCCAGCTGTAACAGAGGTCTCAGTCAGGGCCCAGCTGTAACAGAGGTCTCAGTCAGGGCCCAGCTGTAACAGAGACCTCGGGTCTCAGTCAGGGCCCAGCTGTAACAGAGGGCCTCGGGTCTCAGTCAGGGCCCAGCTGTAACAGAGGTCTGTCAGGGCCCAGCTGTAACAGAGGCCTCGGTCCAGCTCAGTCAGGGCCCAGCTGTAACAGAGGTCTCAGTCAGGGCCCAGCTGTAACAGAGGTCTCAGTCAGGGCCCAACTGTAACAGAGGTCTCAGTCAGGGCCCAGCTGTAACAGAGGTCTCAGTCAGGGCCCAGCTGTAACAGAGGTCTCAGTCAGGGCCCAGCTGTAACAGAGGCCTCTCAGTCAGGGCCCAGCTGTAACAGAGGTCTCAGTCAGGGCCCAGCTGTAACAGAGGTCAGTCAGGGCCCAGCTGTAACAGAGGTCTGTCAGGGCCCAGCTGTAACAGAGGCCTCTCAGTCAGGGCCCAGCTGTAACAGAGACCTCGGTCTCAGTCAGGGCCCAGCTGTAACAGAGGTCTGTCAGGGCCCAGCTGTAACAGAGGGTCTCAGTCAGGGCCCAGCTGTAACAGAGATCAGGCCTCAGTCAGGGCCCAGCTGTAACAGAGGTCTCAGTCAGGGCCCAGCTGTAACAGAGGTCTCAGTCAGGGCCCAGCTGTAACAGAGGTCTCAGTCAGGGCCCAGTTGTAACAGAGGTCTCAGTCAGGGCCCAGCTGTAACAGAGGTCTCAGTGAGGGCCCAGCTGTAACAGAGGTCTCAGTCAGGGCCCAGCTGTAACAGAGCAGCTGTAACGGTCTCAGTCAGGGCCCAGCTGTAACAGAGGTCTCAGTCAGGGCCCAGCTGTAACAGAGGTCTGTCAGGGCCCAGCTGTAACAGAGGTCTCAGTCAGGGCCCAGCTGTAACAGATGTCTCAGTCAGGGCCCAGTTGTAACAGAGGTCTGTCAGGGCCCAGCTGTAACAGAGACCTCGGTCTCAGTCAGGGCCAGCTGTAACAGAGGTCTGTCAGGGCCAGCTGTAACAGAGGGCCTCAGTCAGGGCCCAGCTGTAACAGAGACCTCGGCCTGTCAGGGCCCAGCTGTAACAGAGGTCTCAGTCAGGGCCCAGCTGTAACAGAGGTCTCAGTCAGGGCCCAGCTGTAACAGAGGTCTCAGTCAGGGCCCAGCTGTAACAGAGGTCTCAGTCAGGGCCCAGCTGTAACAGAGGTCTCAGTCAGGGCCCAGCTGTAACAGAGGTCTCCAGCTGTCAGGGCCCAGCTGTAACAGAGACCTCGGCTCAGTCAGGGCCCAGCTGTAACAGAGGTCTGTCAGGGCCCAGGGCCAGTCAGGGCCCAGCTGTAACAGAGACCTCGGTCTCAGTCAGGGCCCAGCTGTAACAGAGGTCTGTCAGGGCCCAGCTGTAACAGAGGTCCTCAGGGCCCAGGTCTCAGTCAGGGCCCAGCTGTAACAGAGGTCTCAGTCAGGGCCCAGCTGTAACAGAGGTCTCAGTCAGGGCCCAGCTGTAACAGAGGTCTCAGTCAGGGCCCAGCTGTAACAGAAGGGCCTCACTCAGAGACCTCGGTCTCAGTCAGGGCCAGCTGTAACAGAGGTCTCAGTCAGGGCCCAGCTGTAACAGAGGTCTCAGTCAGGGCCCAGCTGTAACAGAGGTCTCAGTCAGGGCCCAGCTGTAACAGAGGTCTCAGTCAGGGCCCAGCTGTAACAGAGACCTCGGTCTCAGTCAGGGCCCAGCTGTAACAGAGGTCTGTCAGGTCAGGGCCCAGCTGTAACAGAGGTCTGTCAGGGCCCAGCTGTAACAGAGGCCTCTCAGTCAGGGCCCAGCTGTAACAGAGGTCTCAGTCAGGGCCCAGCTGTAACAGAGGTCTCAGTCAGGGCCCAGCTGTAACAGAGGTCTCAGTCAGGGCCCAGCTGTAACAGAGGTCTCAGTCAGGGCCCAGCTGTAACAGAGGTCTCAGTCAGGGCCCAGCTGTAACAGAGGTCTCAGTCAGGGCCCAGCTGTAACAGAGGTCCTCGGTCTCAGTCAGGGCCCAGCTGTAACAGAGGTCTCAGGGCCCAGCTGTAACAGTCAGGGCCCAGCTGTAACAGAGACCTCGGTCTCAGTCAGGGCCAGCTGTAACAGAGGTCTGTCAGGGCCCAGCTGTAACAGAGGTCTCAGTCAGGGCCCAGCTGTAACAGAGGTCTCAGTCAGGGCCCAGCTGTAACAGAGGTCTGTCAGGGCCCAGCTGTAACAGAGGCCTCGGTCTCAGTCAGGGCCCAGCTGTAACAGAGGTCTCAGTCAGGGCCCAGCTGTAACAGAGGTCTCAGTCAGGGCCCAGCTGTAACAGAGGTCTGTCAGGCCCAGCTGTAACAGAGACCAGTCAGGGCCAGTCAGGGCCCAGCTGTAACAGAGGTCTGTCAGGGCCCAGCTCAGGGCCCAGCTGTAACAGAGGTCTCAGTCAGGGCCCAGCTGTAACAGAGGTCTGTCAGGGCCCAGCTGTAACAGAGGTCTCTGTCAGGGCCCAGTCAGAGGTCTGTCAGGGCCAGCTGTAACAGAGGTCTGTCAGGGCCCAGCTGTAACAGAGGGTCTCAGTCAGGGCCCAGCTGTAACAGAGGTCTGTCAGGGCCCAGCTGTAACAGAGGTCTCAGTCAGGGCCCAGCTGTAACAGAGGTCTCAGTCAGGGCCTGCTGTAACAGAGGTCTGTCAGGGCCCAGCTGTAACAGAGACCTCGGTCTCAGTCAGGGCCAGCTGTAACAGAGGTCTGTCAGGGCCCAGCTGTAACAGAGGTCTGTCAGGGCCCAGCTGTAACAGAGGTCTCAGTCAGGGCCCAGCTGTAACAGAGACCTCGGCCTCAGTCAGGGCCCAGCTGTAACAGAGGTCTCAGTCAGGGCCCAGCTGTAACAGAGGTCTCAGTCAGGGCCCAGCTGTAACAGAGGTCTCAGTCAGGGCCCAGCTGTAACGGCCTCAGTCAGGGCCCAGCTGTCAGGGCCCACAGACCTCGGTCTCAGTCAGGGCCCAGCTGTAACAGAGGTCTGTCAGGGTAACAGAGGTCAGCTGTAACAGAGGCCTCAGGTCTCAGTCAGGGCCCAGCTGTAACAGAGGTCTCAGTCAGGGCCCAGCTGTAACAGAGGTCTCAGTCAGGGCCCAACTGTAACAGAGGTCTCAGTCAGGGCCCAACTGTAACAGAAGCCTCCCAGCTCAGAGGTCTGTCAGGGCCAGCTGTAACAGAGGTTCCAGTCAGGGCCCAGCTGTAACAGAGGTCTCAGTCAGGGCCCAGCTGTAACAGAGACCTCGGTAACCTCAGTCAGGGCCCAGCTGTAACAGAGACCTCAGTCAGTCAGGGCCCAGCTGTAACAGAGGTCTCGGGCCCAGCTGTAACAGATCAGTCAGGGCCCAGCTGTAACAGAGGTCTGTCAGGGGCCAGCTGTAACAGAGGTCTGTCAGGGCCCAGCTCAGGGTCTCAGTCAGGGCCCAGCTGTAACAGAGGTCTCAGTCAGGGCCCAGCTGTAACAGAGGTCTCAGTCAGGGCCCAGCTGTAACAGAGGTCTCAGTCAGGGCCCAGCTGTAACAGAAGTCTCAGTCAGGGCCCAGCTGTAACAGAGGTCTCAGTCAGGGCCCAGCTGTAACAGAGGTCTGTCAGGGCCCAGCTGTAACAGAGACCTCGCTCTCAGTCAGGGCCCAGCTGTAACAGAGGTCTCAGTCAGGGCCCAGCTGTAACAGAGGTCTCAGTCAGGGCCAGCTGTAACAGAGGTCTGTCAGGGCCCAGCTGTAACAGAGGTCTCAGTCAGGGCCCAGCTGTAACAGAGGTCTCAGGGCCCAGCTGTAACAGGGCCAGCTGTAACAGAGGTCTGTCAGGGCCCAGCTGTAACAGAGACCTCGGTCTCAGTCAGGCTGCAGAGGTCAGCCCAGCTGTAACAGAGGTCTGTCAGGGCCCAGCTGTAACAGAGGTCTCAGTCAGGGCCCAGCTGTAACAGAGGTCTCAGTCAGGGCCCAGCTGTAACAGAGGTCTGTCAGGGCCCAGCTGTAACAGAGGTCTGTCAGGGCCCAGCTCAGAGGTCAGTCACCCAGCTGTAGTCAGTCAGGGGCCCAGCTGTAACAGAGGTCTGTCAGGTCTCAGCTGTAACAGAGGCCCAGCTGTAACAGAGGTCTCAGTCAGGGCCCAGCTGTAACAGAGGTCAGAGGGCCCAGCTGTAACAGAGGTCTCAGTCAGGGCCCAGCTGTAACAGAGGTCTCAGTCAGGGCCCAGCTGTAACAGAGAGTCTCAGTCAGGGCCCAGCTGTAACAGAGGTCTCAGTCAGGGCCCAGCTGTAACAGAGGTCTCAGTCAGGCCCAGCTGTAACAGAGGTCTCAGTCAGGGCCCAGCTGTAACAGAGGTCTCAGTCAGGGCCCAGCTGTAACAGAGGTCTCAGCCCAGCTGTAACAGAGGTCTCAGTCAGGGCCCAGCTGTAACAGAGGTCTCAGTCAGGGCCCAGCTGTAACAGAGGTCTCAGTCAGGGCCCAGCTGTAACAGAGGTCTGTCAGGGCCCAGCTGTAACAGAGGTCTCAGTCAGGGGCCCAGCTGTAACAGAGGTCAGTCAGGGCCAGCTGTAACAGAGGTCTCAGTCAGGGCCCAGCTGTAACAGAGGTCTCAGTCAGGGCCCAGCTGTAACAGAGGTCTCAGTCAGGGCCCAGCTGTAACAGAGGTCTCAGTCAGGGCCCAGCTGTAACAGAGGTCTCAGTCAGGGCCCAGCTGTAACAGAGGTCTCAGTCAGGGCCCAGCTGTAACAGAGGTCTCAGTCAGGCTGTAACAGAGGTCTCAGTCAGGGCCCAGTAACAGAGGTCTGTAACAGAGGTCTCAGTCAGGGCCCAGCTGTAACAGAGGTCTCAGTCAGGGCCCAGCTGTAACAGAGGTCTCAGTCAGGGCCCAGCTGTAACAGAGGTCTCAGTCAGGGCCCAGCTGTAACAGAGGTCTCAGTCAGGGCCCAGCTGTAACAGAGGTCTCAGTCAGGGCCCAGCTGTAACAGAGGTCTCAGTCAGGGCCCAGCTGTAACAGAGGTCAGTCAGGGCCCAGCTGTAACAGAGGTCTCAGTCAGGGCCCAGCTGTAACAGAGGTCTCAGGGCCCAGCTGTAACAGAGGTCTGTCAGGGCCCAGCTGTAACAGAGGTCTCCAGTCAGGGCCCAGCTGTAACAGAGGTCAGTCAGGGCCCAGCTGTAACAGAGGTCTCAGTCAGGGCCCAGCTGTAACAGAGGTCTCAGTCAGGGCCCAGCTGTAACAGAGGTCTCAGTCAGGGCCCAGCTGTAACAGAGGTCCAGGGCCCAGCTGTAACAGAGGTCTCAGTCAGGGCCCAGCTGTAACAGAGTCTCAGTCAGGGCCCAGCTGTAACAGAGGTCTCAGTCAGGGCCCAGCTGTAACAGAGGTCTGTCAGGGCCCAGCTGTAACAGAGGTCTCAGTCAGCCCAGCTGTAACAGAGGTCTCAGTCAGGGCCCAGCTGTAACAGAGGTCTCAGTCAGGGCCCAGTTGTAACAGAGGTCTGTCAGGGCCCAGCTGTAACAGAGGTCTGTCAGGGCCCAGCTGTAACAGAGGTCTCAGTCAGGGCCCAGCTGTAACAGAGGTCTCAGTCAGGGCCCAGCTGTAACAGAGGTCTGTCAGGGCCCAGCTGTAACAGAGGTCTCAGTCAGGGCCCAGCTGTAACAGAGGTCTCAGTCAGGGCCCAGCTGTAACAGAGGTCTGTCAGGCCCAGCTGTAACAGAGGTCTCAGTCAGGGCCCAGCTGTAACAGAGGTCTCAGTCAGGGCCCAGCTGTAACAGAGGTCTGTCAGGGCCCAGCTGTAACAGAGGTCTCAGTCAGGGCCCAGCTGTAACAGAGGTCTCAGTCAGGGCCCAGCTGTAACAGAGGTCTCAGTCAGGGCCCAGCTGTAACAGAGGTCTCAGTCAGGGCCCAGCTGTAACAGAGGTCTGTCAGGGCCCAGCTGTAACAGAGGTCTCAGTCAGGGCCCAGCTGTAACAGAGGTCTCAGTCAGGGCCCAGCTGTAACAGAGGTCTCAGTCAGGGCCCAGCTGTAACAGAGGTCTCAGTCAGGGCCCAGCTGTAACAGAGGTCTCAGTCAGGGCCCAGCTGTAACAGAGGTCTCAGTCAGGGCCCAGCTGTAACAGAGGTCTCAGTCAGGGCCCAGCTGTAACAGAGGTCTCAGTCAGGGGCCCAGCTGTAACAGAGGTCTCAGTCAGGCCCAGTCAGAGGTCTCAGTCAGGGCCCAGCTGTAACAGAGGTCTGTCAGGGCCCAGCTGTAACAGAGGTCTCAGTCAGGGCCCAGCTGTAACAGAGGTCTCAGTCAGGGCCCAGCTGTAACAGAGGTCTCAGTCAGGGCCCAGCTGTAACAGAGGTCTCAGTCAGGGCCCAGCTGTAACAGAGGTCTCAGTCAGGGCCCAGTTGTAACAGAGGTCTGTCAGGGCCCAGCTGTAACAGAGGTCTCAGTCAGGGCCCAGCTGTAACAGAGGTCTCAGTCAGGGCCCAGCTGTAACAGAGGTCTCTGTCAGGGCCCAGCTGTAACAGAGGTCTCTCAGTGTAACAGAGGTCTGTCAGGGCCCAGCTGTAACAGAGGTCTCAGTCAGGCCCAGCTGTAACAGAGGTCTGTCAGGGCCCAGCTGTAACAGAGGGTCAGTCAGGGCCCAGCTGTAACAGAGGTCTCAGTCAGGGCCCAGCTGTAACAGAGGTCTCAGTCAGGGCCCAGCTGTAACAGAGGTCTGTCAGTCAGAGGTCTGTCAGGGCCCAGCTGTAACAGAGGTCTCAGGGCCCAGCTGTAACAGAGGTCTCAGTCAGGGCCCAGCTGTAACAGAGGTCTGTCAGGGCCCAGCTGTAACAGAGGTCTCAGTCAGGGCCCAGCTGTAACAGAGGTCTCAGTCAGGGCCCAGCTGTAACAGAGGTCTCAGTCAGGGCCCAGCTGTAACAGTCAGAGGTCTCAGTCAGGGCCCAGCTGTAACAGAGGTCTCAGTCAGGGCCCAGCTGTAACAGAGGTCTCAGTCAGGGCCCAGCTGTAACAGAGGTCTCAGTCAGGGCCCAGCTGTAACAGAGGTCTCAGTCAGGGCCCAGCTGTAACAGAGGTCTCAGTCAGGGCCCAGCTGTAACAGAGGTCTCAGTCAGGGCCCAGCTGTAACAGAGGTCTGTCAGGGCCCAGCTGTAACAGAGGTCTCAGTCAGGGCCCAGCTGTAACAGAGGTCTCAGTCAGGGCCCAGCTGTAACAGAGGTCTGTCAGGGCCCAGCTGTAACAGAGGTCTCAGTCAGGCCCAGCTGTAACAGAGGCCCAGCTGTAACAGAGGTCTGTCAGGGCCCAGCTGTAACAGAGGTCTGTCAGGGCCCAGCTGTAACAGAGGTCTCAGTCAGGCCCAGCTGTAACAGAGGTCTCAGTCAGGGCCCAGCTGTAACAGAGGTCTCAGTCAGGGCCCAGCTGTAACAGAGGTCTCAGTCAGGGCCCAGCTGTGGCCTCAGCTGTAACAGAGGTCTCAGTCAGGCCCAGCTGTAACAGAGGTCTCAGTCAGGGCCCAGCTGTAACAGAGGTCTCAGTCCAGGGGCCCAGCTGTAACAGAGGTCCAGTCAGGGCCCAGCTGTAACAGAGGTCTCAGTCAGGGCCCAGCTGTAACAGAGGTCTCAGTCAGGCCCAGCTGTAACAGGGCCAGGGCCCAGCTGTAACAGAGGTCTCAGTCAGGGCCCAGCTGTAACAGAGGTCTCAGTCAGGGCCCAGCTGTAACAGAGGTCTCAGTCAGGGCCCAGCTGTAACAGAGGTCTCAGTCAGGCCCAGCTGTAACAGAGGTCTGTCTGTCAGGGCCCAGCTGTAACAGAGGCCCAGCTGTAACAGAGGTCTCAGTCAGGGCCCAGCTGTAACAGAGGTCTCAGTCAGGCCCAGCTGTAACAGAGGTCTGTCAGGGCCCAGCTGTAACAGAGGTCTCAGTCAGGGCCCAGCTGTAACAGAGGTCTCAGTCAGGGCCCAGCTGTAACAGAGGTCTCAGGGCCCAGCTGTAACAGAGGCCCCAGCTGTAACAGAGGTCTCAGTCAGGGCCCAGCTGTAACAGAGGTCTCAGTCAGGGCCCAGCTGTAACAGAGGTCTCAGTCAGGGCCCAGCTGTAACAGAGGTCTCAGTCAGGGCCCAGCTGTAACAGAGGTCTCAGTCAGGGCCCAGCTGTAACAGAGGTCTCAGTCAGGGCCCAGCTGTAACAGAGGTCTCAGTCAGGGCCCAGCTGTAACAGAGGTCTGTCAGGGCCCAGCTGTAACAGAGGTCTCAGTCAGGGCCCAGCTGTAACAGAGGTCTCAGTCAGGGCCCAGTTGTAACAGAGGTCTGTCAGGGCCCAGCTGTAACAGAGGTCTGTCAGGGCCCAGCTGTAACAGAGGTCTGTCAGGGCCCAGCTGTAACAGAGGTCTCAGTCAGGGCCCAGCTGTAACAGAGGTCTCAGTCAGGGCCCAGCTGTAACAGAGGTCTCAGTCAGGGCCCAGCTGTAACAGAGGTCTCAGTCAGGGCCCAGCTGTAACAGAGGTCTCAGTCAGGGCCCAGCTGTAACAGAGGTCTCAGTCAGGGCCCAGCTGTAACAGAGGTCTGTCAGGGCCCAGCTGTAACAGAGGTCTCAGTCAGGGCCCAGCTGTAACAGAGGTCTCAGTCAGGGCCCAGCTGTAACAGAGGTCTCAGTCAGGGCCCAGCTGTAACAGAGGTCTCAGTCAGGGCCCAGCTGTAACAGAGGTCTGTCAGGGCCCAGCTGTAACAGAGGTCTCAGTCAGGGCCCAGCTGTAACAGAGGTCTCAGTCAGGGCCCAGCTGTAACAGAGGTCTCAGTCAGGGCCCAGCTGTAACAGAGGTCTCAGTCAGGGCCCAGCTGTAACAGAGGTCTCAGTCAGGGCCCAGCTGTAACAGAGGTCTGTCAGGGCCCAGCTGTAACAGAGGTCTCAGTCAGGGCCCAGCTGTAACAGAGGTCTGTCAGGGCCCAGCTGTAACAGAGGTCTCAGTCAGGGCCCAGCTGTAACAGAGGTCTCAGTCAGGGCCCAGCTGTAACAGAGGTCTCAGTCAGGGCCCAGCTGTAACAGAGGTCTCAGTCAGGGCCCAGCTGTAACAGAGGTCTCAGTCAGGGCCCAGCTGTAACAGAGGTCTGTCAGGGCCCAGCTGTAACAGAGGTCTCAGTCAGGGCCCAGCTGTAACAGAGGTCTCAGTCTCAGTCAGGGCCCAGCTGTAACAGAGGTCTCAGTCAGGGCCCAGCTGTAACAGAGGTCTGTCAGGGCCCAGCTGTAACAGAGGTCTCAGTCAGGGCCCAGCTGTAACAGAGGTCTCAGTCAGGCCCAGCTGTAACAGAGGTCTCAGTCAGGGCCCAGCTGTAACAGAGGTCTCAGTCAGGGCCCAGCTGTAACAGAGGTCTCAGTCAGGGCCCAGCTGTAACAGAGGTCTGTCAGGCCCAGCTGTAACAGAGGTCTGTCAGGGCCCAGCTGTAACAGAGGTCTGTCAGGGCCCAGCTGTAACAGAGGTCTCAGTCAGGGCCCAGCTGTAACAGAGGTCTCAGTCAGGCCCAGCTGTAACAGAGGTCTCAGTCAGGGCCCAGCTGTAACAGAGGTCTCAGTCAGGGCCCAGCTGTAACAGAGGTCTCAGTCAGGGCCCAGCTGTAACAGAGGTCTCAGTCAGGGCCCAGCTGTAACAGAGGTCTGTCAGGGCCCAGCTGTAACAGAGGTCTCAGTCAGGGCCCAGCTGTAACAGAGGTCTCAGTCAGGGCCCAGCTGTAACAGAGGTCTGTCAGGGCCCAGTAACAGAGGTCTGTCAGGGCCCAGCTGTAACAGAGGTCTCAGTCAGGGCCCAGCTGTAACAGAGGTCTCAGTCAGGGCCCAGCTGTAACAGAGTCTCAGTCAGGGCCCAGCTGTAACAGAGGTCTCAGTCAGGGCCCAGCTGTAACAGAGGTCTCAGTCAGGGCCCAGCTGTAACAGAGGTCTGTCAGGGCCCAGCTGTAACAGAGGTCTCAGTCAGGGCCCAGCTGTAACAGAGGTCTCAGTCAGGGCCCAGCTGTAACAGAGGTCTCAGTCAGGGCCCAGCTGTAACAGAGGTCTCAGTCAGGGCCCAGCTGTAACAGAGGTCTCAGTCAGGGCCCAGCTGTAACAGAGGTCTCAGTCAGGGCCCAGCTGTAACAGAGGTCTCAGTCAGGGCCCAGCTGTAACAGAGGTCTCAGTCAGGGCCCAGCTGTAACAGAGGTCTCAGTCAGGGCCCAGCTGTAACAGAGGTCTCAGTCAGGGCCCAGCTGTAACAGAGGTCTGTCAGGGCCCAGCTGTAACAGAGGTCCAGTCAGGGCCCAGCTGTAACAGAGGTCTCAGTCAGGGCCCAGCTGTAACAGAGGTCTCAGGGCCCAGCTGTAACAGAGGTCAGTCAGGGCCCAGCTGTAACAGAGGTCCAGGGCCCAGCTGTAACAGAGGTCTCAGTCAGGGCCCAGCTGTAACAGAGGTCTCAGTCAGGGCCCAGCTGTAACAGAGGTCTCAGTCAGGGCCCAGCTGTAACAGAGGTCTCAGTCAGGGCCCAGCTGTAACAGAGGTCTGTCAGGGCCCAGCTGTAACAGAGGTCTCAGTCAGGGCCCAGCTGTAACAGAGGTCTCAGTCAGGGCCCAGCTGTAACAGAGGTCTCAGTCAGGGCCCAGCTGTAACAGAGGTCTCAGTCAGGGCCCAGCTGTAACAGAGGTCTCAGTCAGGGCCCAGCTGTAACAGAGGTCTCAGTCAGGGCCCAGCTGTAACAGAGGTCTCAGTCAGGGCCCAGTCAGGGCTGTCCCCAGCTGTAACAGAGGTCTGTCAGGGCCCAGCTGTAACAGAGGTCCCCCAGCTGTAACAGAGGTCTCAGTCAGGGCCCAGCTGTAACAGAGGTCTCAGTCAGGGCCCAGCTGTAACAGAGGTCTCAGTCAGGGCCCAGCTGTAACAGAGGTCTCAGTCAGGGCCCAGCTGTAACAGAGGTCTCAGTCAGGGCCCAGCTGTAACAGAGGTCTCAGTCAGGGCCCAGCTGTAACAGAGGTCTCAGTCAGGGCCCAGCTGTAACAGAGGTCTCAGTCAGGGCCCAGCTGTAACAGAGGTCTCAGTCAGGGCCCAGCTGTAACAGAGGTCTCAGTCAGGGCCCAGCTGTAACAGAGGTCTGTCAGGGCCCAGCTGTAACAGAGGTCTCAGTCAGGGCCCAGCTGTAACAGAGGTCTCAGTCAGGGCCCAGCTGTAACAGAGGTCTCAGTCAGGGCCCAGCTGTAACAGAGGTCTCAGTCAGGGCCCAGCTGTAACAGAGGTCTCAGTCAGGGCCCAGCTGTAACAGAGGTCTCAGTCAGGGCCCAGCTGTAACAGAGGTCTCAGTCAGGGCCCAGCTGTAACAGAGGTCTCAGTCAGGGCCCAGCTGTAACAGAGGTCTCAGTCAGGGCCCAGCTGTAACAGAGGTCTCAGTCAGGGCCCAGCTGTAACAGATGTCTCAGTCAGGGCCCAGCTGTAACAGAGGTCTGTCAGGGCCCAGCTGTAACAGAGGTCTCAGTCAGGGCCCAGCTGTAACAGAGGTCTCAGTCAGGGCCCAGCTGTAACAGAGGTCTCAGTCAGGGCCCAGCTGTAACAGAGGTCTCAGTCAGGGCCCAGCTGTAACAGAGGTCTCAGTCAGGGCCCAGCTGTAACAGAGGTCTCAGTCAGGGCCCAGCTGTAACAGAGGTCTCAGTCAGGGCCCAGCTGTAACAGAGGTCTCAGTCAGGGCCCAGCTGTAACAGAGGTCTCAGTCAGGGCCCAGCTGTAACAGAGGTCTCAGTCAGGGCCCAGCTGTAACAGAGGTCTCAGTCAGGGCCCAGCTGTAACAGAGGTCTCAGTCAGGGCCCAGCTGTAACAGAGGTCTCAGTCAGGGCCCAGCTGTAACAGAGGTCTCAGTCAGGGCCCAGCTGTAACAGAGGTCTCAGTCAGGGCCCAGCTGTAACAGAGGTCTCCAGCCCAGCTGTAACAGAGGTCTCAGTCAGGGCCCAGCTGTAACAGAGGCCCAGTCAGGGCCCAGCTGTAACAGAGGTCTGTCAGGGCCCAGCTGTAACAGAGGTCTCAGTCAGGGCCCAGCTGTAACAGAGGTCTCAGTCAGGGCCCAGCTGTAACAGAGGTCTGTCAGGGCCCAGCTGTAACAGAGGTCTCAGTCAGGGCCCAGCTGTAACAGAGGTCTCAGTCAGGGCCCAGCTGTAACAGAGGTCTCAGTCAGGGCCCAGCTGTAACAGAGGTCTGTCAGGGCCCAGCTGTAACAGAGGTCTCAGTCAGGGCCCAGCTGTAACAGAGGTCTCAGTCAGGGCCCAGCTGTAACAGAGGTCTCAGTCAGGGCCCAGCTGTAACAGAGGTCTCAGTCAGGGCCCAGCTGTAACAGAGGTCTCAGTCAGGGCCAGCTGTAACAGAGGTCTCAGTCAGGGCCCAGCTGTAACAGAGGTCTCAGTCAGGGCCCAGCTGTAACAGAGGTCTCAGTCAGGGCCCAGCTGTAACAGAGGTCTCAGTCAGGGCCCAGCTGTAACAGAGGTCTCAGTCAGGGCCCAGCTGTAACAGAGGTCTCAGTCAGGGCCCAGCTGTAACAGAGGTCTCAGTCAGGGCCCAGCTGTAACAGAGGTCTCAGTCAGGGCCCAGCTGTAACAGAGGTCTCAGTCAGGGCCCAGCTGTAACAGAGGTCTCAGTCAGGGCCCAGCTGTAACAGAGGTCTCAGTCAGGGCCCAGCTGTAACAGAGGTCTCAGTCAGGGCCCAGCTGTAACAGAGGTAACAGAGTCAGTCAGGGCTCAGAGGTCAGTCAGGCCCAGCTGTAACAGAGGTCTCAGTCAGGGCCCAGCTGTAACAGAGGTCTCAGTCAGGGCCCAGCTGTAACAGAGGTCTGTCAGGGCCCAGCTGTAACAGAGGTCTCAGTCAGGGCCCAGCTGTAACAGAGGTCTCAGTCAGGGCCCAGCTGTAACAGAGGTCTCAGTCAGGGCTGTAACAGAGGTCAGTCAGGGCCCAGCTGTAACAGAGGTCTCAGTCAGGGCCCAGCTGTAACAGAGGTCCAGTCAGCCCAGCTGTAACAGAGGTCTCAGTCAGGGCCCAGCTGTAACAGAGGGGTCTCAGTCAGGGCCCAGCTGTAACAGAGGTCTCAGTCAGGGCCCAGCTGTAACAGAGGTCTCAGTCAGGGCCCAGCTGTAACAGAGGTCTCAGTCAGGGCCCAGCTGTAACAGAGGTCTCAGTCAGGGCCCAGCTGTAACAGAGGTCTCAGTCAGGGCCCAGCTGTAACAGAGGTCTCAGTCAGGGCCCAGCTGTAACAGAGGTCTCAGTCAGGGCCCAGCTGTAACAGAGGTCTCAGTCAGGGCCCAGCTGTAACAGAGGTCTCAGTCAGGGCCCAGCTGTAACAGAGGTCTCAGTCAGGGCCCAGCTGTAACAGAGGTCTGTCAGGGCCCAGCTGTAACAGAGGTCTGTAACAGATGTCAGTCAGGCCCAGCTGTAACAGAGGTCTCAGTCAGGGCCCAGCTGTAACAGAGGTCTCAGTCAGGGCCCAGCTGTAACAGAGGTCTCAGTCAGGGCCCAGCTGTAACAGAGGTCTCAGTCAGGGCCCAGTGGACACAGAGGTCAGTCAGGGCCCAGCTGTAACAGAGGTCTCAGTCAGGGCCCAGCTGTAACAGAGGTCTCAGTCAGGGCCCAGCTGTAACAGAGGTCTCAGTCAGGGCCCAGCTGTAACAGAGGTCTCAGTCAGGGCCCAGCTGTAACAGAGGTCTGTCAGGGCCCAGCTGTAACAGAGGTCTCAGTCAGGGCCCAGCTGTAACAGAGGTCTCAGTCAGGGCCCAGCTGTAACAGAGGTCTCAGTCAGGGCCCAGCTGTAACAGAGGTCTCAGTCAGGGCCCAGCTGTAACAGAGGTCTCAGTCAGGGCCCAGCTGTAACAGAGGTCTCAGTCAGGGCCCAGCTGTAACAGAGGTCTCAGTCAGGGCCCAGCTGTAACAGAGGTCTCAGTCAGGGCCCAGCTGTAACAGAGGTCTCAGTCAGGGCCCAGCTGTAACAGAGGTCTCAGTCAGGGCCCAGCTGTAACAGAGGTCTCAGTCAGGGCCCAGCTGTAACAGAGGTCTCAGTCAGGGCCCAGCTGTAACAGAGGTCTCAGTCAGGGCCCAGCTGTAACAGAGGTCTCAGTCAGGGCCCAGCTGTAACAGAGGTCTCAGTCAGGGCCCAGCTGTAACAGAGGTCTCAGTCAGGGCCCAGCTGTAACAGAGGTCTCAGTCAGGGCCCAGCTGTAACAGAGGTCTGTCAGGGCCCAGCTGTAACAGAGGTCTCAGTCAGGGCCCAGCTGTAACAGAGGTCTCAGTCAGGGCCCAGCTGCAGAGTCTCAGTCAGGGCCCAGCTGTCTCAGTCAGGGCCCAGCTGTAACAGAGGTCTCAGTCAGGGCCCAGCTGTAACAGAGGTCTGTCAGGGCCCAGCTGTAACAGAGGTCTGTCAGGGCCCAGCTGTAACAGAGGTCTCAGTCAGGGCCCAGCTGTAACAGAGGTCTCAGTCAGGGCCCAGCTGTAACAGAGGTCTCAGTCAGGGCCCAGCTGTAACAGAGGTCTCAGTCAGGGCCCAGCTGTAACAGAGGTCTCAGTCAGGGCCCAGCTGTAACAGAGGTCTCAGTCAGGGCCCAGCTGTAACAGAGGTCTGTCAGGGCCCAGCTGTAACAGAGGTCTCAGTCAGGGCCCAGCTGTAACAGAGGTCTCAGTCAGGGCCCAGCTGTAACAGAGGTCTCAGTCAGGGCCCAGCTGTAACAGAGGTCTCAGTCAGGGCCCAGCTGTAACAGAGGTCTCAGTCAGGGCCCAGCTGTAACAGAGGTCTCAGTCAGGGCCCAGCTGTAACAGAGGTCTCAGTCAGGGCCCAACAGAGGTCTCAGTCAGGGCCCAGCAGAGGTCAGGGCCCAGCTGTAACAGAGGTCTCAGTCAGGGCCCAGCTGTAACAGAGGTCTCAGTCAGGGCCCAGCTGTAACAGAGGTCTGTCAGGGCCCAGCTGTAACAGAGGTCTCAGTCAGGGCCCAGCTGTAACAGAGGTCTCAGTCAGGGCCCAGCTGTAACAGAGGTCTCAGTCACCCAGAACAGAGTCTCAGTCAGGGCCCAGCTGTAACAGAGGTCTCAGTCAGGGCCCAGCTGTAACAGAGGTCTCAGTCAGGGCCCAGCTGTAACAGAGGTCTCAGTCAGGGCCCAGCTGTAACAGAGGTCTCAGTCAGGGCCCAGCTGTAACAGAGGTCTCAGTCAGGGCCCAGCTGTAACAGAGGTCTCAGTCAGGGCCCAGCTGTAACAGAGGTCTCAGTCAGGGCCCAGCTGTAACAGAGGTCTCAGTCAGGGCCCAGCTGTAACAGAGGTCTCAGTCAGGGCCCAGCTGTAACAGAGGTCTCAGTCAGGGCCCAGCTGTAACAGAGGTCTCAGTCAGGGCCCAGCTGTAACAGAGGTCTCAGTCAGGGCCCAGCTGTAACAGAGGTCTCAGTCAGGGCCCAGCTGTAACAGAGGTCTCAGTCAGGGCCCAGCTGTAACAGAGGTCTCAGTCAGGGCCCAGCAGAGGTCTGTCAGGGCCCAGCTGTAGAGGTCTCAGTCAGGGCCCAGCTGTAACAGAGGTCTCAGTCAGGCCCAGCTGTAACAGAGGTCTCAGTCAGGGCCCAGCTGTAACAGAGGTCTGTCAGGGCCCAGCTGTAACAGAGGTCTCAGTCAGGGCCCAGCTGTAACAGAGGTCTCAGTCAGGGCCCAGCTGTAACAGAGGTCTCAGTCAGGGCCCAGCTGTAACAGAGGTCTCTCAGGGCCCAGCTGTAACAGAGGTCTCAGTCAGGGCCCAGCTGTAACAGAGGTCTCAGTCAGGGCCCAGCTGTAACAGAGGTCTCAGTCAGGGCCCAGCTGTAACAGAGGTCTCAGTCAGGGCCCAGTGTAACAGAGGTCTCAGTCAGGGCCCAGCTGTAACAGAGGTCTCAGTCAGGGCCCAGCTGTAACAGAGGTCTCAGTCAGGGCCCAGCTGTAACAGAGGTCTCAGTCAGGGCCCAGCTGTAACAGAGGTCTGTCAGGGCCCAGCTGTAACAGAGGTCTGTCAGGGCCCAGCTGTAACAGAGGTCTCAGTCAGGGCCCAGCTGTAACAGAGGTCTCAGTCAGGGCCCAGCTGTAACAGATGTCTCAGTCAGGGCCCAGCTGTAACAGATGTCTCAGTCAGGGCCCAGCTGTAACAGAGGTCTCAGTCAGGGCCCAGCTGTAACAGAGGTCTCAGTCAGGGCCCAGCTGTAACAGAGGTCTCAGTCAGGGCCCAGCTGTAACAGAGGTCTCAGTCAGGGCCCAGCTGTAACAGAGGTCTCAGTCAGGGCCCAGCTGTAACAGAGGTCTCAGTCAGGGCCCAGCTGTAACAGAGGTCAGGGCCCAGGGCCCAGCTGTAACAGAGGTCTCAGTCAGGGCCCAGCTGTAACAGAGGTCTCAAGGGCCCAGCTGTAACAGAGGTCTCAGTCAGGGCCCAGCTGTAACAGAGGTCTCAGTCAGGGCCCAGCTGTAACAGAGGTCTCAGTCAGGGCCCAGCTGTAACAGAGGTCTCAGTCAGGGCCCAGCTGTAACAGAGGTCTCAGTCAGGGCCCAGCTGTAACAGAGGTCTCAGTCAGGGCCCAGCTGTAACAGAGGTCTCAGTCAGGGCCCAGCTGTAACAGAGGTCCAGTCAGGGCCCAGCTGTAACAGAGGTCTCAGTCAGGGCCCAGCTGTAACAGAGGTCTCAGTCAGGGCCCAGCTGTAACAGAGGTCTGTCAGGGCCCAGCTGTAACAGAGGTCTCAGTCAGGGCCCAGCTGTAACAGAGGTCTCAGTCAGGGCCCAGCTGTAACAGAGGTCTGTCAGGGCCCAGCTGTAACAGAGGTCTCAGTCAGGGCCCAGCTGTAACAGAGGTCTCAGTCAGGGCCCAGCTGTAACAGAGGTCTCAGTCAGGGCCCAGCTGTAACAGATGTCTCAGTCAGGGCCCAGCTGTAACAGAGGTCTCAGGGCCCAGCTCAGAGGCCCAGCTGTAACAGAGGTCTCAGTCAGGGCCCAGCTGTAACAGAGGTCTCAGTCAGGGCCCAGCTGTAACAGAGGTCTCAGTCAGGGCCCAGCTGTAACAGAGGTCTCTCAGGGCCCAGCTGTAACAGAGGTCCCAGCTGCTGTAACAGAGGTCTCAGTCAGGGCCCAGCTGTAACAGAGTCAGGGCCCAGCTCTCAGTCAGGGCCCAGCTGTAACAGAGGTCTCAGTCAGGGCCCAGCTGTAACAGAGGTCTCAGTCAGGGCCCAGCTGTAACAGAGGTCTCAGTCAGGGCCCAGCTGTAACAGAGGTCTCAGTCAGGGCCCAGCTGTAACAGAGGTCTCAGTCAGGGCCCAGCTGTAACAGAGGTCTCAGTCAGGGCCCAGCTGTAACAGAGGTCTCAGTCAGGGCCCAGCTGTAACAGAGGTCTCAGTCAGGGCCCAGCTGTAACAGAGGTCTCAGTCAGGGCCCAGCTGTAACAGAGGTCTCAGTCAGGGCCCAGCTGTAACAGAGGTCTCAGTCAGGGCCCAGCTGTAACAGAGGTCTCAGTCAGGGCCCAGCTGTAACAGAGGTCTCAGTCAGGGCCCAGCTGTAACAGAGGTCTCAGTCAGGGCTGTAACAGAGGTCAGTCTGTAACAGAGGTCTCAGTCAGGGCCCAGCTGTAACAGAGGTCTCAGTCAGGGCCCAGCTGTAACAGAGGTCTCAGTCAGGGCCCAGCTGTAACAGAGGTCTCAGTCAGGGCCCAGCTGTAACAGAGGTCTCAGTCAGGGCCCAGCTGTAACAGAGGTCTCAGTCAGGGCCCAGCTGTAACAGAGGTCTCAGTCAGGGCCCAGCTGTAACAGAGGTCTCAGTCAGGGCCCAGCTGTAACAGAGGTCTCAGTCAGGGCCCAGCTGTAACAGAGGTCAGGGCCCAGCTGTAACAGAGGTCAGGGCCCAGCTGTAACAGAGGTCTCAGTCAGGGCCCAGCTGTAACAGAGGTCTCAGTCAGGGCCCAGCTGTAACAGAGGTCTCAGTCAGGGCCCAGCTGTAACAGAGGTCTCAGTCAGGGCCCAGCTGTAACAGAGGTCTCAGTCAGGGCCCAGCTGTAACAGGGCCCAGGGCTGTAACCCAGCTGTAACAGAGGTCTCAGTCAGGGCCCAGCTGTAACAGAGGTCTGTCAGGGCCCAGCTGTAACAGAGGTCTCAGTCAGGGCCCAGCTGTAACAGAGGTCTCAGTCAGGGCCCAGCTGTAACAGAGGTCTCAGTCAGGGCCAGCTGTAACAGAGGTCTGTCAGGGCCCAGCTGTAACAGAGGTCTGTCAGGGCCCAGCTGTAACAGAGGTCTCAGTCAGGGCCCAGCTGTAACAGAGGTCTCAGTCAGGGCCCAGCTGTAACAGAGGTCTCAGTCAGGGCCAGCTGTAACAGAGGTCTGTCAGGGCCCAGCTGTAACAGAGGTCTGTCAGGGCCCAGTTGTAACAGATGTCTCAGTCTGTGTTCCTTGTTGAAGTAAAGGTAAAATAATAAATACACTCAAGTCATCATTGCTGTTTATTCTTTCTATTGCAGGAGAATGTCTACACAACGCTGAAGGGCCTCACCACTTCGGTAAGTTAACACGTTTAACTAGGTTAATTCAGAAGTTTAGTGCCTCGTGTTGAGGCAAGTGTAGTGGAAGTATTGACTGTCGTAGGGCTGGGAATAGTGACTTAATAGACATTAATGAACCCTTTATAACCTGTTAATGAACCCTTTATAGCCTGTTAATGAACCCTTTATAACCTGTTAATAAACCCTTTATAGCCTGTTAATGAACCCTTTATAACCTGTTAATGAACCCTTTATAGCCTGTTAATGAACCCTTTATAGCAGGTTAATGAACCCTTTATAGCCTGTTAATGAACCCTTTATAACCTGTTAATGAACCCTTTATAGCAGGTTAATGAACCCTTTATAACCTGTTAATGAACCCTTTATAACATGTTAATGAACCCTTTATAACCTGTTAATGAACCCTTTATAGCAGGTTAATGAACCCTTTATAGCCTGTTAATGAAACCTTTATAGCCTGTTAATGAACCCTTTATAACCTGTTAATGAACCCTTTATAGCCTGTTAATGAAACCTTTATAGCCTGTTAATGAACCCTTTATAGCAGGTTAATGAACCCTTTATAGCCTGTTAATGAACCCTTTATAGCAGGTTAATGAACCCTTTATAGCCTGTTAATGAACCCTTTATAGCAGGTTAATGAACCCTTTATAGCAGGTTAATGAACCCTTTATAGCAGGTTAATGAACCCTTTATAACCTGTTAATGAACCCTTTATAACCTGTTAATGAACCCTTTATAGCAGGTTAATGAACCCTTTATAGCAGGTTAATGAACCCTTTATAGCAGGTTAATGAACCCTTTATAACCTGTTAATGAACCCTTTATAACCTGTTAATGAACCCTTTATTACCTGTTAATGAACCCTTTATAACCTGTTAATGAACCCTTTATTACCTGTTAATGAACCCTTTATTACCTGTTAATGAACCCTTTATTACCTGTTAATGAACCCTTTATTACCTTTTAATGAACCCTTTATAACCTGTTAATGAACCCTTTATAACCTGTTAATGAACCCTTTATAACCTGTTAATGAACCCTTTATAGCAGTTTAATGAACCCTTTATAACCTGTTAATGAACCCTTTATAGCCTGTTAATGAACCCTTTATAACCTGTTAATGAACCCTTTATAACCTGTTAATGAACCCTTTATAGCAGGTTAATGAACCCTTTATAACCTGTTAATGAATCCTTTATAACCTGTTAATGAACCCTTTATAGCAGGTTAATGAACCCTTTATAACCTGTTAATGAACCCTTTATAACCTGTTAATGAACCCTTTATAGCAGGTTAATGAACCCTTTATAGCCTGTTAATGAAACCTTTATAGCCTGTTAATGAACCCTTTATAACCTGTTAATGAACCCTTTATAGCCTGTTAATGAACCCTTTATAGCCTGTTAATGAACCCATATATAACCTGTTAATGAATCCTTTATAACCTGTTAATGAACCCTTTATAGCAGGTTAATGAACCCTTTATAGCCTGTTAATGAACCCTTTATAGCCTGTTAATGAACCCTTTATAACCTGTTAATGAACCCTTTATAACCTGTTAATGAACCCTTTATAGCCTGTTAATGAACCCTTTATAGCCTGTTAATGAACCCTTTATAACCTGTTAATGAACCCTTTATAACCTGTTAATGAACCCTTTATAACCTGTTAATGAACCCTTTATAACCTGTTAATGAACCCTTTATAGCCTGTTAATGAACCCTTTATAACCTGTTAATGAACCCTTTATAACCTGTTAATGAACCCTTTATAGCAGGTTAATGAACCCTTTATAACCTGTTAATGAACCCTTTATAACCTGTTAATGAACCCTTTATAGCAGGTTAATGAACCCTTTATAGCAGGTTAATGAACCCTTTATAACCTGTTAATGAACCCTTTATAACCTGTTAATGAACCCTTTATAACCTGTTAATGAACCCTTTATAGCAGGTTAATGAACCCTTTATAGCAGGTTAATGAACCCTTTATAACCTGTTAATGAACCCTTTATAACCTGTTAATGAACCCTTTATAACCTGTTAATGAACCCTTTATAGCAGGTTAATGAACCCTTTATAGCCTGTTAATGAACCCTTTATAACCTGTTAATGAACCCTTTATAGCCTGTTAATGAACCCTTTATAGCCTGTTAATGAACCCTTTATAACCTGTTAATGAACCCTTTATAACCTGTTAATGAACCCTTTATAGCCTGTTAATGAACCCTTTATAGCCGGTTAATGAACCCTTTATAACCTGTTAATGAACCCTTTATAACCTGTTAATGAACCCTTTATAGCAGGTTAATGAACCCTTTATAACCTGTTAATGAACCCTTTATAACCTGTTAATGAACCCTTTATAACCTGTTAATGAACCCTTTATAACCTGTTAATGAACCCTTTATAGCAGGTTAATGAACCCTTTATAGCCTGTTAATGAACCCTTTATAACCTGTTAATGAACCCTTTATAACCTGTTAATGAACCCTTTATAGCCTGTTAATGAACCCTTTATAACCTGTTAATGAACCCTTTATAACCTGTTAATGAACCCTTTATAGCCTGTTAATGAACCCTTTATAGCCGGTTAATGAACCCTTTATAACCTGTTAATGAACCCTTTATAACCTGTTAATGAACCCTTTATAACCTGTTAATGAACCCTTTATAACCTGTTAATGAACCCTTTATAGCAGGTTAATGAACCCTTTATAGCCTGTTAATGAACCCTTTATAACCTGTTAATGAACCCTTTATAGCCTGTTAATGAACCCTTTATAGCCTGTTAATGAACCCTTTATAACCTGTTAATGAACCCTTTATAACCTGTTAATGAACCCTTTATAGCCTGTTAATGAACCCTTTATAGCCGGTTAATGAACCCTTTATAACCTGTTAATGAACCCTTTATAACCTGTTAATGAACCCTTTATAGCAGGTTAATGAACCCTTTATAACCTGTTAATGAACCCTTTATAACCTGTTAATGAACCCTTTATAACCTGTTAATGAACCCTTTATAACCTGTTAATGAACCCTTTATAGCAGGTTAATGAACCCTTTATAGCCTGTTAATGAACCCTTTATAGCCTGTTAATGAACCCTTTATAACCACTCTGCTTCTCAACAGGACACGACATTGAAGGAACGCCTTCTGATCGTCAGTAACGTCCCCACGGGAACTACGGCAACCCGAGAGGTTCACGACCTCGTCAAACGCTTCGGATCCTACCTCGATTCTCTATCTCTGATCAACAGGGTACCACAGACACACACACACACACACACACACACACACAGACATGTTAAGGCCATGCACTACAATCTAATAATAGGGTAACATGTGTTGCCTTTAATCATATCGCAATTAACTTTTACCAATTTGAATGTAGACACACACATCACAAACAATTTTTGGGGAATTATTGTGTTAAACAGGCAAATGAGGCAGATGTTTTGATTTGCTTCAAATCAATTTTTCCCGGACCCTGAATGAAGTCAGGCTAAATTTTTTGGTTTTATTTAGTTAGACACTCCGGGACCAGATTTATATAGATCAGATTAAGACACTCCGGGACCAGACTTGTATTGATCAGATTAAGACACTCCGGGACCAGACTTGTATTGATCAGATTAAGACGCTCTGGGACCAGACTTGTATTGATCAGATTAAGCCACTCCGGGACCAGACTTGTATTGATCAGATTAAGCCACTCCGGGACCAGACTTGTATTGATCAGATTAAGACACTCCGGGACCAGACTTGTATTGATCAGATTAAGACACTCCGGGACCAGACTTGTATTGATCAGATTAAGACACTCCGGGACCAGACTTGTATTGATCAGATTAAGCCACTCTGGGACCAGACTTGTATACATCAGATTAAGGTGCTCCGCTCTTGAAGGACAAGTACAACAGTCAGGTGTTTTCAGGTATTGAAGGAGAAGGACAACAGTCAGGTGTTTTCAGGTCTTGAAGGAGAAGGACAACAGTCAGGTGTTTTCAGGTCTTGAAGGAGAAGGACAACAGTCAGGTGTTTTCAGGTCTTGAAGGAGAAGGACAACAGTCAGGTGTTTTCAGGTCTTGAAGGAGAAGGACAACAGTCAGGTGTTTTCAGGTCTTGAAGGAGAAGGACAACAGTCAGGTGTTTTCAGGTCTTGAAGGAGAAGGACAACAGTCAGGTGTTTTCAGGTCTTGAAGGAGAAGGACAACAGTCAGGTGTTTTCAGGTCTTGAAGGAGAAGGACAACAGTCAGGTGTTTTCAGGTCTTGAAGGAGAAGGACAACAGTCAGGTGTTTTCAGGTCTTGAAGGAGAAGGACAACAGTCAGGTGTTTTCAGGTATTGAAGGAGAAGGACAACAGTCAGGTGTTTTCAGGTATTGAAGGAGAAGGACAACAGTCAGGTGTTTTTAGGTCTTGAAGGAGAAGGACAACAGTCAGGTGTTTTCAGGTATTGAAGGAGAAGGACAACAGTCAGGTGTTTTTAGGTATTGAAGGAGAAGGACAACAGTCAGGTGTTTTCAGGTATTGAAGGAGAAGGACAACAGTCAGGTGTTTTTAGGTCTTGAAGGAGAAGGACAACAGTCAGGTGTTTTCAGGTCTTGAAGGAGAAGGACAACAGTCAGGTGTTTTTCGGTCTTGAAGGAGAAGGACAACAGTCAGGTGTTTTCAGGTCTTGAAGGAGAAGGACAACAGTCAGGTGTTTTTAGGTCTTGAAGGAGAAGGACAACAGTCAGGTGTTTTTCGGTCTTGAAGGAGAAGGACAACAGTCAGGTGTTTTCAGGTCTTGAAGGAGAAGGACAACAGTCAGGTGTTTTCAGGTCTTGAAGGAGAAGGACAACGGTCAGGTGTTTTTCGGTCTTGAAGGAGAAGGACAACAGTCAGGTGTTTTTCGGTCTTGAAGGACAACAGTCAGGTGTTTTCAGGTCTTGAAGGAGAAGGACAACAGTCAGGTGTTTTCAGGTCTTGAAGGAGAAGGACAACAGTCAGGTGTTTTTCGGCCTTGAAGGAGAAGGACAACAGTCAGGTGTTTTCAGGTCTTGAAGGAGAAGGACAACAGTCAGGTGTTTTCAGGTCTTGAAGGAGAAGGACAACAGTCAGGTGTTTTCAGGTCTTGAAGGAGAAGGACAACAGTCAGGTGTTTTCAGGTCTTGAAGGAGAAGGACAACAGTCAGGTGTTTTCAGGTCTTGAAGGAGAAGGACAACAGTCAGGTGTTTTTCGGTCTTGAAGGAGAAGGACAACAGTCAGGTGTTTTCAGGTCTTGAAGGAGAAGGACAACAGTCAGGTGTTTTCAGGTCTTGAAGGAGAAGGACAACAGTCAGGTGTTTTCAGGTCTTGAAGGAGAAGGACAACAGTCAGGTGTTTTTAGGTCTTGAAGGAGAAGGACAACAGTCAGGTGTTTTCAGGTCTTGAAGGAGAAGGACAACAGTCAGGTGTTTTCAGGTCTTGAAGGAGAAGGACAACAGTCAGGTGTTTTCAGGTCTTGAAGGAGAAGGACAACAGTCAGGTGTTTTCAAGTCTTGGTTTTTCACACACCTGTGGTACAAACTCTCATCCGTATACCTCCCTCTTGTCCTCTCTCTCCTAGATTTATTTTGAGATGGAGTCGTCCTCGATAGCGATGGCGGTATGTCTCCATTTCCAGAAGTTCCCTGTGCAGTTCAGAACAAGCCTCTGAAGTTCAACATGCTGGTCAAGGTTAAACATCCGGCTCAGCCGCAGCTCCCAGCCAAGAAGACACCTGTCACCAGGTAAGTGGCTACCTCAACCCTTCATTACCTGTCTGTCTGTCAATACATTACTGTGTGCATGAAAGCTATTTTATACATAAGGCTCTTTCTATAGTGTGACAACGTTTTTAAAATGAAATAAAAGTTCAAAACATGAAGGCAAATCAATTGAATTGACATTACAGTAGCGTTGACTGAAAAGCTCAGGTTACTTCAATTCATTTTTGCTGGACGGAGCTCATTAGAATAATACCTAGCATGCTTTGCAACTGCACATTTTTTTTGAAACATTTGGATTCTTTCTGTGAATTAAAGGGCCAAGGTGTGACATCAGGATCCACATTTCCAAATGGTTTCATTTAAATGTGATTTTCTTGCAGCTTTTTTTCTCCTTTTTTCCCCCCTATTTTTATATATATTTGGCAGTTTTCACGTTCGTGATTATATTTTAACTTGGGAAAACAAACGATCAAGACATACACGGACTGCAATCTTACATCCAGGAATCTTGACTTAAAAGGATACTTTTAGGATGTTGACAATGTGGCTCTTTGTCTACTTCCCCAGAGTCTGATGAACTCATAGATACCGTTTTACGAGTCTGCGTGCAGTTTAAAGGAAGTTACTAACTAGCGGTAACACAATGACTTCCAGTCTAACTTCCTTCATACTGGACCATTAAAATAGAGGTGTCGTATTAGTGTGTAGGCGACAGACAGAGGTTGGCGGTACGGACTGAAGAAAATTCCCCTCACTCTTGTGGGGGTTCGTAGAGCAAAACGGAGAGCATTGTGAGTCTCACATCTTTCCATGGTGGTTTTTTTGAAAGGCCAAACCGTTCGGAAGCTACAGATGTTTTGGTGAGAATACCGATTTTCGGGAGGTGTCGTAGTCTGGCAAACACCGTAGCTCACACACCTTTCACAGCAGGTGTGGAAGGCCGACAATGGTGAATGTGGTGGATTGAGACACAACAATGACAGATATTTAGAGTCTGCTTGGTTGGTTGCTGTCTCTCGTCTCTCCCTCCCTGTTCCCTGTCACTCACTCACACTCAGTAGCCTACACACACAGCACGACCCCTGCTAGAGCGTCTCCTCTCACACACAGCACGACCCCTGCTAGAGCGTCTCCTCTCACACACAGCACGACCCCTGCTAGAGCGTCTCCTCCCTCTACCTCCTCTCTCACACACATCACGACCCCTGCTAGAACATCTCCTCTCTCACACATCACGACCCCTGCTAGAACATCTCCTCTCTCACACATCACGACCCCTGCTAGAGCGTCTCCTCTCTCACACACAGCACGACCCCTGCTAGAGCGTCTCCTCCCTCTACCTCCTCTCTCACAAACAGCACGACCCCCGCTAGAGCATCTCCTCTCTCACACATCACGACCCCTGCTAGAGCTTCTCCTCCCTCTACCTCCTCTCTCACACACATCACGACCCCTGCTAGAGCATCTCCTCTCTCACACAGCACGACCCCTGCTAGAGCGTCTCCTCCCTCTACCTCCTCTCACACACATCACGACCCCTGCTAGAGCGTCTCCACTCTCACACAGCACGACCCCTGTTAGAGCGTCTCCTCTCTCACACACATCACAACCCCTGCTAGCGTCTCCTCTCTCTACCTCCTCTCTCTCACACATCACTACCCCTGCTAGAGCGTTATCTCTCTCTACCTCCTCTCACACACAGCACGACCCCTGCTAGAGCGTCTCCTCCCTCTACCTCCTCTCTCACAAACAGCACGACCCCCGCTAGAGCATCTCCTCTCTCACACAGCACGACCCTTGCTAGAGCCGTCTCCTCCCTCTACCTCCTCTCACACACATCACGACCCCTGCTAGAGCGTCTCCACTCTCACACAGCACGACCCCTGTTAGAGCCGTCTCCTCTCTCACACACATCACAACCCCTGCTAGCGTCTCCTCTCTCTACCTCCTCTCTCTCACACATCACTACCCCTGCTAGAGCGTTATCTCTCTCTACCTCCTCTCTCACACACAGCACGACCCCTGCTAGAGCGTCTCCTCTCTCTACCTCCTCTCTCACACACAGCACAACCCCTGCTAGAGCGTCTCCTCTCTCACACACATCACGACCCCCGCTAGCGTCTCCTCTCTCACACATCACGACCCCCGCTAGCGTCTCCTCTCTCACACATCACGACCCCCGCTAGAGCGTCTCCTCCCTCTACCTCCTCTCTCACACACCACGACCCCCGCTAGAGCGTCTCCTCCCTCTACTTCCTCTCACACACACCACGACCCCCGCTAGAGCATCTCCTCTCTCACACAGCACGACCCCTGCTAGAGCCGTCTCCTCTCTCACACACATCACAACCCCTGCTAGAGTGTCTCCTCTCTCACACAGCATGACCCCTGCTAGAGTGTCTCCTCTCTCACACATCACGACCCCGCTAGAGCGTCTCCTCTCTCACACAGCACAACCCCTGCTAGAGTGCCTCCTCTCTCACACATCACGACCCCCGCTAGAGCGTCTCCTCTCTCACACATCACGACCCCGCTAGAGTGTCTCCTCTCTCACACACCACGACCCCCGCTAGAGCGTCTCCTCTCTCACACAGCACGACCCCCGCTAGAGCGTCTCCTCTCTCACACATCACGACCCCCGCTAGAGCGTCTCCTCTCTCACACAGCACGACCCCCGCTAGAGCGTCTCCTCTCTCACACAGCACGACCCCTGCTAGAGCGTCTCCTCTCACACAGCACGACCCCGCTAGAGCGTCTCCTCTCTCACACATCACGACCCCCGCTAGAGCGTCTCCTCTCTCACACAGCACGACCCCCGCTAGAGCGTCTCCTCTCTCACACAGCACGACCCCTGCTAGAGCGTCTCCTCTCTCACACAGCACGACCCCCGCTAGAGCGTCTCCTCTCTCACACATCACGACCCCCGCTAGAGCGTCTCCTCTCTCACACAGCACGACCCCGCTAGAGCGTCTCCTCTCTCACACAGCACGACCCCCGCTAGAGCGTCTCCTCTCTCACACATCACGACCCCCGCTAGAGCGTCTCCTCTCTCACACAGCACGACCCCCGCTAGAGCGTCTCCTCTCTCACACAGCACGACCCCCGCTAGAGCGTCTCCTCTCTCACACAGCACGACCCCTGCTAGAGCGTCTCCTCTCTCACACAGCACGACCCCCGCTAGAGCCGTCTCCTCTCTCACACATCACGACCCCCGCTAGAGCGTCTCCTCTCTCACACAGCACGACCCCCGTTAGAGCGTCTCCTCTCTCACACATCACGACCCCCGCTAGAGCGTCTCCTCTCTCACACATCACGACCCCCGCTAGAGCCGTCTCCTCTCTCACACGGCACGACCCCTGTTAGAGCGTCTCCTCTCTCACACGGCACGACCCCTGTTAGAGCCGTCTCCTCTCTCACACATCACGACCCCCGCTAGAGCGTCTCCTCTCTCACACAGCACGACCCCCGCTAGAGCGTCTCCTCTCTCACACAGCACGACCCCTGCTAGAGCGTCTCCTCTCTCACACAGCACGACCCCCGCTAGAGCGTCTCCTCTCTCACACATCACGACCCCCGCTAGAGCGTCTCCTCTCTCACACAGCACGACCCCGCTAGAGCGTCTCCTCTCTCACACAGCACGACCCCGCTAGAGCGTCTCCTCTCTCACACATCACGACCCCCGCTAGAGCGTCTCCTCTCTCACACAGCACGACCCCGTTAGAGCGTCTCCTCTCACACAGCACGACCCCAGCTAGAGCGTCTCCTCTCTCACACATCACGACCCCGCTAGAGCGTCTCCTCTCTCACACGGCACGACCCCTGTTAGAGCGTCTCCTCTCTCACACGGCACGACCCCTGTTAGAGCGTCTCCTCTCTCACATCACGACCCCCCGCTAGAGCGTCTCCTCTCTCACACCACGACCCCGCTAGAGCGTCTCCTCTCACATCACGACCCCCGCTAGAGCGTCTCCTCTCACACACATCACGACCCCCGCTAGAGCGTCTCCTCCCTCTACCTCCTCTCTCATACACAGCACGACCCCTGCTAGAGTGTCTCCTCTCTCACACACATCACGACCCCCGCTAGAGCGTCTCCTCTCTCTACCTCCTCTCTCACACATCCGACCCCCGCTAGAGCGTCTCCTCTCTCACACAGTACGACCCCGCTAGAGTGTCTCCTCTCACACACATCACGACCCCTGCTAGAGTCTCCTCCCTCTACCTCCTCTCTCTCACACACCACGACCCCGCTAGAGCGTCTCTCTCACACATCACGACCCCCGCTAGAGCGTCTCCTCTCTCACACACCACGACCCCTGCTAGAGTGTCTCCTCTCTCACACACACGACCCCGCTAGAGCGTCTCCTCTCTCACACATCACGACCCCTGCTAGAGTGTCTCCTCTCTCACACAGCACGACCCCTGCTAGAGCTTCTCCTCCCTCTACCTCCTCTCTCACAAACAGCACGACCCCCGCTAGAGCGTCTCCTCTCTCACACACAGCACGACCCCTGCTAGAGCGTCTCCTCCCTCTACCTCCTCTCTCACAAACAGCACGACCCCGCTAGAGCATCTCCTCTCTCACACATCACGACCCCTGCTAGAGCTTCTCCTCCCTCTACCTCCTCTCTCACACACATCACGACCCCTGCTAGAGCATCTCCTCTCTCACACAGCACGACCCCTGCTAGAGCGTCTCCTCCCTCTACCTCCTCTCACACACATCACGACCCCTGCTAGAGCGTCTCCACTCTCACACAGCACGACCCCTGTTAGAGCGTCTCCTCTCTCACACACATCACAACCCCGCTAGAGCGTCTCCTCTCTCTACCTCCTCTCTCTCACACATCACTACCCCTGCTAGAGCGTTATCTCTCTCTACCTCCTCTCTCACACACAGCACGACCCCTGCTAGAGCGTCTCCTCCCTCTACCTCCTCTCTCACAAACAGCACGACCCCCCAAGCTAGAGCATCTCCTCTCTCACACAGCACGACCCTTGCTAGAGCGTCTCCTCCCTCTACCTCCTCTCACACACATCACGACCCCTGCTAGAGCGTCTCCACTCTCACACAGCACGACCCCTGTTAGAGCGTCTCCTCTCTCACACACATCACAACCCCTGCTAGCGTCTCCTCTCTCTACCTCCTCTCTCTCACACATCACTACCCCTGCTAGAGCGTTATCTCTCTCTACCTCCTCTCTCACACACAGCACGACCCCTGCTAGAGCGTCTCCTCTCTCTACCTCCTCTCTCACACACAGCACAACCCCTGCTAGAGCGTCTCCTCTCTCACACATCACGACCCCCGCTAGCGTCTCCTCTCTCACACATCCACGACCCCCGCTAGCGTCTCCTCTCTCACACATCACGACCCCCGCTAGAGCGTCTCCTCCCTCTACCTCCTCTCTCACACACCACGACCCCGCTAGAGCGTCTCCTCCCTCTACTTCCTCTCACACACACCACGACCCCGCTAGAGCATCTCCTCTCTCACACAGCACGACCCCTGCTAGAGCGTCTCCTCTCTCACACACATCACAACCCCTGCTAGAGTGTCTCCTCTCTCACACAGCATGACCCCTGCTAGAGTGTCTCCTCTCTCACACATCACGACCCCCGCTAGAGCGTCTCCTCTCTCACACAGCACAACCCCTGCTAGAGTGCCTCCTCTCTCACACATCACGACCCCCGCTAGAGCGTCTCCTCTCTCACACATCACGACCCCCGCTAGAGTGTCTCCTCTCTCACACACCACGACCCCCGCTAGAGCGTCTCCTCTCTCACACAGCACGACCCCCGCTAGAGCGTCTCCTCTCTCACACATCACGACCCCCGCTAGAGCGTCTCCTCTCTCACACAGCACGACCCCCGCTAGAGCGTCTCCTCTCTCACACAGCACGACCCCTGCTAGAGCGTCTCCTCTCTCACACAGCACGACCCCCGCTAGAGCGTCTCCTCTCTCACACATCACGACCCCCGCTAGAGCGTCTCCTCACTCACACGGCACGACCCCTGTTAGAGCGTCTCCTCTCTCACTAGGCACGACCCCTGTTAGAGCGTCTCCTCTCTCACACATCACGACCCCCGCTAGAGCGTCTCCTCTCTCACACAGCACGACCCCCGCTAGAGCGTCTCCTCTCTCACACAGCACGACCCCTGCTAGAGCGTCTCCTCTCTCACACAGCACGACCCCCGCTAGAGCGTCTCCTCTCTCACACATCACGACCCCCGCTAGAGCGTCTCCTCTCTCACACAGCACGACCCCGTTAGAGCGTCTCCTCTCTCACACATCACGACCCCCGCTAGAGCGTCTCCTCTCTCACACATCACGACCCCCGCTAGAGCGTCTCCTCTCTCACACGGCACGACCCCTGTTAGAGCGTCTCCTCTCTCACACGGCACGACCCCTGTTAGAGCGTCTCCTCTCTCACACATCACGACCCCCGCTAGAGCGTCTCCTCTCTCACACAGCACGACCCCCGCTAGAGCGTCTCCTCTCTCACACAGCACGACCCCTGCTAGAGCGTCTCCTCTCTCACACAGCACGACCCCCGCTAGAGCGTCTCCTCTCTCAACCATCACGACCCCCGCTAGAGCGTCTCCTCTCTCACACAGCACGACCCCCGCTAGAGCGTCTCCTCTCTCACACAGCACGACCCCGCTAGAGCGTCTCCTCTCTCACACATCACGACCCCCGCTAGAGCGTCTCCTCTCTCACACAGCACGACCCCCGTTAGAGCGTCTCCTCTCTCACACAGCACGACCCCGCTAGAGCGTCTCCTCTCTCACACATCACGACCCCCGCTAGAGCGTCTCCTCTCTCACACGGCACGACCCCTGTTAGAGCGTCTCCTCTCTCACACGGCACGACCCCTGTTAGAGCGTCTCCTCTCTCACATCACGACCCCCGCTAGAGCGTCTCCTCTCTCACACCACGACCCCCGCTAGAGCGTCTCCTCTCTCACACATCACGACCCCCGCTAGAGCGTCTCCTCTCACACACATCACGACCCCCGCTAGAGCGTCTCCTCCCTCTACCTCCTCTCTCATACACAGCACGACCCCTGCTAGAGTGTCTCCTCTCTCACACACATCACGACCCCCGCTAGAGCGTCTCCTCTCTCTACCTCCTCTCTCACACATCACGACCCCCGCTAGAGCGTCTCCTCTCTCACACAGTACGACCCCCGCTAGAGTGTCTCCTCTCACACACATCACGACCCCTGCTAGAGTCTCCTCCCTCTACCTCCTCTCTCTCACACACCACGACCCCCGCTAGAGCGTCTCCTCTCTCACACATCACGACCCCGCTAGAGCGTCTCCTCTCTCACACACCACGACCCCTGCTAGAGTGTCTCCTCTCTCACACACACGACCCCCGCTAGAGCGTCTCCTCTCTCACACATCACGACCCTGCTAGAGTGTCTCCTCTCTCACACAGCACGACCCCCGCTAGAGCGTCTCCTCTCTCACACACCACGACCCCTGCTAGTGTCTCCTCTCTCACACAGCACGACCCCCGCTAGAGCGTCTCCGCTCTCACACATCACGACCCCCGCTAGAGTGTCTCCTCTCTCACACAGCACGACCCCGCTAGAGCGTCTCCTCTCTCACACCACGACCCCTGCTAGAGTGTCTCCTCTCTCACACAGCACGACCCCCGCTAGAGCGTCTCCGCTCTCACACATCACGACCCCTGCTAGAGTGTCTCCTCTCTCACACAGCACGACCCCCGCTAGAGCGTCTCCTCTCTCACACCACGACCCCCGCTAGAGCGTTATGACTTTTGAGGTGTTTCCTTCACTCATATTGGATCAGACTGGGTCTGGTTCCGATCAGGTCTTTATGGAGGGAGTCTAGTTGTGCTCGGGTACCGTTCGAAAGGGGCCTTTTTCATAAGAAATTGAATAAATTATGCATCTCCAAGCCCCAGGTCCTCTTTGACCCCGTGAAGTCCAACTAGGGCTCAGAGTTTTTCCTGTTCAGGGAACAACTCTCGGCCATTATGTTGCACTTGGATTTGCATGACAACGTCACTTATGGTCATGTATGTCTAATGTCTGTCATTTATGTCTGTCTGTCATTTATGTCTGTCTGTCATTTATGTTTAATGTCTGTCATTTATGTCTCTGTCATTTATGTTTAATGTCTGTCATTTATGTCTGTCTGTCATATATGTCTGTCTGTCATTTATGTTTAATGTCTGTCATTTATGTCTGTCTGTCATTTATGTTTAATGTCTGTCATTTATGTTTAATGTCTGTCATTTATGTTTAATGTCTGTCATTTATGTTTAATGTCTGTCATTTATGTCTAATGTCTGTCATTTATGCCTAATGTCTGTCATTTATGCCTAATGTCTGTCATTTATGCCTAATGTCTTTCATTTATGTCTAATGTTTATCATTTATGTCTAATGTCTGTCATTTATGTCTAATGTCTGTCATTTATGTCTAATGTCTATCATTTATGTCTAATGTCTATCATTTATGTCTAATGTCTTTCATTTATGTCCAATGTCTGTCATTTATGTCTAATGTCTGTCATTTATGTCTAATGTCTGTCATTTATGTCTAATGTCTGTCATTTATGTCTAATGTCTTTCATTTATGTCTAATGTCTGTCATTTATGTCTAATGTCTGTCATTTATGTCTAATGTCTGTCATTTATGTCTAATGTTTATCATTTATGTCTAATGTTTATTATTTATGTCTAATGTTTATCATTTATGTCTAATGTCTGTCATTTATGTCTAATGTCTGTCATTTATGTCTAATGTCTATCATTTATGTCTAATGTCTATCATTTATGTCTAATGTCTTTCATTTATGTCTAATGTCTGTCATTTATGTCTAATGTCTGTCATTTATGTCTAATGTCTGTCATTTATGTCTAATGTCTGTCATTTATGTCTCTGTCATTTATGTCTAATGTCTGTCATTTATGTCTGTCTGTCATTTATGTCTAATGTCTGTCATTTATGTCTGTCTGTCATTTATATCTAATGTCTGTCATTTATGTCACTGTCATTTATGTCTAATGTCTGTCATTTATGTCTAATGTCTGTCATTTACGTCTAATATCTGTCATTTCATCAGCAGAGCCAAGAAGAAGACGGTCCAAGGCAAGAAGCCTGTCGCTAAAGGAGTGGCAACACCAGGTAAATCTGTTCCTACCACCACCTCTGCCACACAGCCAGTGGTTACCCAACACCCGCGAGATGGCGGAAGCGCCGTCCAGTCCAGTGACACCGTAGCGAAAGACTCCGACGCGACCGCAACGGAACCCAGTCCAGTCGTCATGGACCTGATGACGACCAACGACGACCAAAGCCAAACCGCTGCCAAACCGGATGGCGAGAATGGAGAAACCATAGCAACCGCTACCGTTCACGCTGCTACCGTTGCTGGTTCTGCACCGGTAACATCAGCCTCTGTCCCCGTAGCTCGCCCAGTGTCTGTAAAAGGTGAAGACAAACTGTTCAACTTCAGTCCGGTAACTCAGGAGATCCTGAAGGCCCTGGAGGCAGCAGTGCACCAACACCGCCTGGGGAGACAAGCCGAGGAACAAAGACAGGACCAGGGAGAGAAGGACAAGCCTCCATCCGACAAGAAGAGCTCTGTAGCTGGAGAGAAGGGGAGACCAAGACCCCGGCTGGAGGACTAAACCAGGCCCCAACTCAACCAGAGAAGAAGACAGCGACACAGACTCAACGAGATGAGAGAAGTAGACCTGCGCTTTCTCTGAAGAAAAACAAGCTACAACCTGAGAAGTCACAGACCGATAAAAAGCCTCCAACCAAACCAGCGAAGAAGACCACAACACAGACGGAAGGTGCAAAGAAACCACCTTCAGGCTCTGGACAACCAAAGAAGAATCAGGGGAAGACACAAGTCTATGGAGGAAGAGGCAGGCGCAGGGACCATTCTTCCCCAGAAAAGAGAGACTCTTCCAGGCATAGAAGCAGCCGGGCGGCCTCCGAGGAGGAGGAGCAGGGTCCTCCGACGTCGAGACACGGCGACTCCTCTCGCTCTTCTTCTGGCTCCTGCAGGAGCAACAGACAGGATGGCAGTCCCGCCAAGAAGAAGGGGAGGAAAGAGGAGGAGGAGAGGAGCAAGGTAAGAAAGGAGGTAGGGGGGCAGACAGGACAGGAGCCAGGGAGAGAGACAGGGGGTAGGGGGGGCAGACAGGACAGGAGCCAGGGAGAGAGACAGGGGGGTAGGGGGGGGGGCAGACAGGTCGGGAGCCAGGGACAGAGACAAAGTAAGAGAAGGAGGAGAGGAGCATGGTAAGAAAGGAGGTAGGGGGGCAGACAGGACAGGAGCCAGGGAGAGAGACAGGGGGGGGGTAGGGGGGGCAGACAGGTCGGGAGCCAGGGAGAGAGACAGGGGGGTAGGGGGGGGGCAGACAGGACAGGAGCCAGGGAGAGAGACAGGGGGTAGGGGGGGACAGACAGGTCGGGAGCCAGGGAAAGCAGGAATGATGGTGGATGTTTTTATATTCAGGTTATATCCTTAAGTTCAGACGTTGTTAAAAGTCTAAATGAGATGTTAACATGATTTCTTTCTGTTTCTGAGATTTCATGTTTCCGTTTGTCCCACAGGGCCACCGTAGTAGAACTAACCAGTCTTCTCGGGAGGAGTGATTTCATGTTTCCGTTTGTCCCACAGGGCCACCATAGTAGAACTAGCCAGTCTTCTAGGAGTGATTTCATGTTTCCGTTTGTCCCACAGGGCCACCGTAGTAGAACTAACCAGTCTTCTAGGAGTGATTTCATGTTTCCGTTTGTCCCACAGGGCCACCATAGTAGAACTAGCCAGTCTTCTAGGAGTGATTTCATGTTTCCGTTTGTCCCACAGAACCACCGTAGTAGAACTAACCAGTCTTCTAGGAGTGATTTCATGTTTCCGTTTGTCCCACAGGGCCACCATAGTAGAACTAGCCAGTCTTCTAGGAGTGATTTCATGTTTCCGTTTGTCCCACAGGGAGAGAGACCACCGTAGTAGAACTAACCAGTCTTCTAGGAGTGATTTCATGTTTCCGTTTGTCCCACAGGGCACCATAGTAGAACTAGCCAGTCTTCTAGGAGTGAGTCTAGAGATCAGGAGGCAGCAGAGAGCAAGGTGAGCATCAGATTTATAAAAACACACCATTCAAATATTAATGTACAGAATCCAAACGCTTACAATCATCTGATTCAAAGTACAGCACTTCTGTTGAACTTCTGGAAAATGGATTGATTGATTAATTCCATGGATTCATCCTCCTCTCATACCACAGGGTTTTGGCTACGTGGTGGATGAGTTCACTTCCGACGTCAACCCTAGTGACGCCAACCCAATCGACCTGGACCAGTTCAACATGGATGAGTTTGTCACCGTGGACGAGGTGGAAGGGGATGAGGCGGACAACGCCAACCCACCAGAATCATCATCTTCATCACCCAACCCACCAGAGCCATCAACTTCATCACCCAATACCCAAGATGGCACCTATGGAAGGTCGGAACGATCATCCAAACGCAAGAGGGGTACCCCTGATACCCCAATTTCTACTATGAAGTCAAGCCAGGAGAAAGAGAGACCCCTCTCCAAAAGCACTCCCACCCCATCCTCTTCTACCTCTACCCCCCCTGGACAGAAGACTCCACGACAAGCCGCAACGGCCAAAAGAACGCAGGTGGCAAAACCTCAACCACCTACCACCTCCGGACGCAAGACCAGGTCGTCAGCCGCAGCTGCTGTTGTCGCGACGGAAGCCGCAGAAACCCGAGAAACTGACGATGACCCCGCAGTCGGGATGGAACCGGAGCCTCTTCCCGTGGAGCTTCTGTCTCAGCCAATGGGGGAAGCAGCCGCTGCTCAGTTGGTAGAGGAAGTAGTGGTCACAAAGGGAAGTGACATGGAGGGTATGTTATCGTCATCCGACCACAAGGTGTCAGTGTTGGGCACGGCATTGCCGGCGAACAAGGAAACAGACAGTGCTGGGTCAGAGATTGATATGGAGACTAAAGCTGAACAACCTCCAGAGGTAGACGGGAGCGAGGGGAAGGCCCAGGCTAAAAAAGGAGACTCGATTCTGGGTAGCAAGGCTCAGAATGAAGGCTGCACACTGGAGCTTGGCTTGACTGATCCGTCTTCCACAGCCAAGGAGCAAGACCGTCATACAACCCTAGAACTACAAGGGCTTGAGACGGTGTCGGGTCACCAAGTGCCCCAATCACTTGTTGACAAAGTGCCCAAAGAAAATGTGGGCTTACAGATACCCAACAAAACAGTGGTGCCTGCAGCCTCTGAATCTACGGGTTCCCAGGAGCTCCAAACTACTCTAGAGGAACACCAAGACGAAGAAGAATCTGCTTTCCACATCCTGGACTCTGTAGAGGATCAGGTGACTATGACAGAAGCTCTGGAAAACCACTCTCCTGAATCTAAGGGTACCTCAAAACAACAAGCGAGTTACAAAAAGGTTAAGGGTCATATTCAAAAGAAGGACGGCAAGAAGGTAGTACAAACCCCTGAGAAGATACAGACCCCCCCGTGGAGTCGGAGAGGGTGAGCGAGTACCCACAAAAGACTAACCGTGTCACCTTAGATGAGGTGAGTGAGGAAGAGGAGAGTTACCCTGACGACTGCCGAAGAGGAAGAGCTAATGAAGAAACAGAAACTGGCGAAGGAGAAACGGCGAGAGAGAAATGGGAGAAGGAGAGGTACAAAGCGGGTGAGGAGCAGAGAGAAGGAGCAGGAATGGAAGAGGGAGAAGGGGAGGTTCAGTGTGGATACGGAATGGTTGGTGACTCTGGATGAGATCGGAGGAGATGGGGATGAGAGGAGAGGAGGGTGCGAGGGATCAGGAGAGTGGAATAAATGAGGCAGACCTTCATGAATTGGTCACTCTGGATGAGATCGTTGGCGAGGAAGGAGGGGAGGGTCTAGCCCAGAGCCACACCCATTCAGGCAGGAGGGCGAATCAGGAGACTCCTTCAACACAGAGGTCAGGAAACATCTACTGCTTTTTGTCTTTGCTTGTATCTTGATTTCTCTCACAAACTCACTCTCTCTCACGCATGTGCATTTGTATTTATTATGGATCCCAATTAGCTGCTGCCTTCCTGCGGCCCAGCAAGTTGTAAAATTTTAAAAACATTACAATACCTTCATTAAAGAACTCACAACACAGTGTGTGACCTCAGGCCCGTACTCCACTACCACATATCTACAACACATAACATGGATTATTGTGTGTGTGTCTGTGTTGCTTCACAGTCCCCCTGTTCCCTAAGGTGTGTATTTTTTATGTTTATTTTTTCAAATCTGATTCTACTGTTTGCATCAGTTACCTGATGTGGAATATAGTTCCATGTAGTCGTGGCTCTATGTAGTACTGTGGAATAGAGTTCCATGTAGTCGTGGCTCTATGTAGTACTGTGGAATAGAGCTCCATGTAGTCATGGCTCTATGTAGGACTGTGGAATAGAGTTCCATGTAGTCATGGCTCTATGTAGTACTGTGGAATAGAGTTCCATGTAGTCGTGGCTCTATGTAGTACTGTGGAATAGAGTTCCATGTAGTCATGGCTCTATGTAGAACTGTGGAATAGAGTTCCATGTAGTCGTGGCTCTATGTAGTACTGTGGAATAGAGTTCCATGTAGTCATGGCTCTATGTAGTGCTGTGGAATAGAGTTCCATGTAGTCATGGCTCTATGTAGGACTGTGGAACAGAGTTCCATGTAGTCATGGCTCTATGTGGTACTGTGGAATAGAGTTCCATGTAGTCATGGCTCTATGTAGTACTGTGGAACAGAGTTCCATGTAGTCATGGCTCTATGTGGTACTGTGGAATAGAGTTCCATGTAGTCATGGCTCTATGTAGTACTGTGGAATAGAGTTCCATGTAGTCATGGCTCTATGTAGTACTGTGGAATAGAGTTCCATGTAGTCATGGCTCTATGTATTACTGTGGAATAGAGTTCCATGTAGTCATGGCTCTATGTATTACTGTGGAATAGAGTTCCATGTAGTCATGGCTCTATGTAGTACTGTGGAATAGAGTTCCATGTAGTCATGGCTCTATGTAGTACTGTGGAATAGAGTTCCATGTAGTCATGGCTCTATGTAGTACTGTGGAATAGAGTTCCATGTAGTCATGGCTCTATGTAGTACTGTGGAATAGAGTTCCATGTAGTCGTGGCTCTATGTAGTACTGTGGAATAGAGTTCCATGTAGTCGTGGCTCTATGTAGGACTGTGGAATAGAGTTCCATGTAGTCGTGTCTATGTAGTACTGTGGAATAGAGTTCCATGTAGTCGTGGCTCTATGTAGTACTGTGGAATAGAGTTCCATGTAGTCGTGGCTCTATGTAGTACTGTGGAATAGAGTTCCATGTAGTCGTGGCTCTATGTAGTACTGTGGAATAGAGTTCCATGTAGTCGTGGCTCTATGTAGTACTGTGGAATAGAGTTCCATGTAGTCGTGGCTCTATGTAGTACTGTGGAATAGAGTTCCATGTAGTCGTGGCTCTATGTAGTACTGTGGAATAGAGTTCCATGTAGTCTTGTTTCTATGTAGTACTGTGGAATAGAGTTCCATGTTGTCATGGCTCTATGTAGTACTGTGGAATAGAGTTCCATGTAGTCGTGGCTCTATGTAGTACTGTGGAATAGAGTTCCATGTAGTCATGGCTCTATGTAGTACTGTGGAATAGAGCTCCATGTTGTCATGGCTCTATGTGGTACTGTGGAATAGAGTTCCATGTAGTCGTGGCTCTATGTAGTACTGTGGAATAGAGTTCCATGTTGTCGTGGCTCTATGTGGTACTGTGCGCCTCCCATTGTCTGTTCTGGACTTGGGGACTGTGAAGAGACCTTTGGTGGCATGTCTTGTGGGGTAGTCATGGGTGTCTAAGTGCTAGTTGTTTAAACAGACAGCTCAGTGTTTTCAACATGTCAATACAACTCACAAATACAACTAGGGATGAAATCTATCTCTCCTCTACTTTGAGCCAGGAGAGTTGGACGTGCATATTATTCATCTTTGCGCTCTGTGTACATCCAAGGCCCAGCCGTGCTGCCATGTTCTGAGCCAATTGCAATTTTCTTAAGTCCCTCTTTGTGGCACCTGACCACACGACTGAACAGTAGTCAAGGTGTGACAAAACTAGAGCCTGTAGGACCTGCCTTGTTGATAGTGTTGTTAAGAAGGTAGAAACTAGGGCCTGTAGGACCTGCCTTGTTGATAGTGTTGTTAAGAAGGTAGAAACTAGGGCCTGTAGGACCTGCCTTGTTGATAGTGTTGTTAAGAAGGTAGAAATCAGGGCCTGTAGGAACTGCCTTGTTGATTGTGTTGTTAAGAAGGTAGAAACTAGGGCCTGTAGGACCTGCCTTGTTGATAGTGTTGTTAAGAAGCTAGAAGCTAGGGCCTGTAGGACCTGCCTTGTTGATAGTGTTGTTAAGAAAGAAACTAGGGCCTGTAGGACCTGCCTTGTTGATTGTGTTGTTAAGAAGGTAGAAATCAGGGCCTGTAGGAACTGCCTTGTTGATTGTGTTGTTAAGAAGGTAGAAACTAGGGCCTGTAGGACCTGCCTTGTTGATTGTGTTGTTAAGAAGGTAGAAACTAGGGCCTGTAGGACCTGCCTTGTTGATAGTGTTGTTAAGAAGGTAGAAACTAGGGCCTGTAGGACCTGCCTTGTTGATAGTGTTGTTAAGAAGGTAGAAACTAGGGCCTGTAGGACCTGCCTTGTTGATTGTGTTGTTAAGAAGGTAGAAACTAGGGCCTGTAGGACCTGCCTTGTTGATTGTGTTGTTAAGAAGGTAGAAACTAGGGCCTGTAGGACCTGCCTTGTTGATAGTGTTGTTAAGAAGGTAGAAACTAGGCCTGTAGGACCTGCCTTGTTGATAGTGTTGTTAAGAAGGTAGAAACTAGGGCCTGTAGGACCTGCCTTGTTGATAGTGTTGTTAAGAAGGTAGAAACTAGGGCCTGTAGGACCTGCCTTGTTGATAGTGTTGTTAAGAAGGTAGAAACTAGGGCCTGTAGGACCTGCCTTGTTGATAGTGTTGTTAAGAAGCTAGAAGCTAGGGCCTGTAGGACCTGCCTTGTTGATAGTGTTGTTAAGAAGGTAGAAACTAGGGCCTGTAGGACCTGCCTTGTTGATAGTGTTGTTAAGAAGGTAGAAATCAGGGCCTGTAGGAACTGCCTTGTTGATTGTGTTGTTAAGAAGGTAGAAACTAGGGCCTGTAGGACCTGCCTTGTTGATTGTGTTGTTAAGAAGGTAGAAACTAGGGCCTGTAGGACCTGCCTTGTTGATAGTGTTGTTAAGAAGGTAGAAACTAGGGCCTGTAGGACCTGCCTTGTTGATAGTGTTGTTAAGAAGGTAGAAACTAGGGCCTGTAGGACCTGCCTTGTTGATAGTGTTGTTAAGAAGGTAGAAACTAGGGCCTGTAGGACCTGCCTTGTTGATAGTGTTGTTAAGAAGGTAGAAACTAGGGCCTGTAGGACCTGCCTTGTTGATAGTGTTGTTAAGAAGGTAGAAACTAGGGCCTGTAGGACCTGCCTTGTTGATAGTGTTGTTAAGAAGCTAGAAGCTAGGGCCTGTAGGACCTGCCTTGTTGATAGTGTTGTTAAGAAGGTAGAAACTAGGGCCTGTAGGACCTGCCTTGTTGATAGTGTTGTTAAGAAGGTAGAAATCAGGGCCTGTAGGAACTGCCTTGTTGATTGTGTTGTTAAGAAGGTAGAAACTAGGGCCTGTAGGACCTGCCTTGTTGATTGTGTTGTTAAGAAGGTAGAAACTAGGGCCTGTAGGACCTGCCTTGTTGATAGTGTTGTTAAGAAGGTAGAAACTAGGGCCTGTAGGACCTGCCTTGTTGATAGTGTTGTTAAGAAGGTAGAAACTATGGCCTGTAGGACCTGCCTTGTTGATAGTGTTGTTAAGAAGGTAGAAACTAGGGCCTGTAGGACCTGCCTTGTTGATTGTGTTGTTAAGAAGGTAGAAACTAGGGCCTGTAGGACCTGCCTTGTTGATAGTGTTGTTAAGAAGGTAGAAACTAGGGCCTGTAGGACCTGCCTTGTTGATAGTGTTGTTAAGAAGGTAGAAACTAGGGCCTGTAGGACCTGCCTTGTTGATTGTGTTGTTAAGAAGGTAGAAACTAGGGCCTGTAGGACCTGCCTTGTTGATTGTGTTGTTAAGAAGGTAGAAACTAGGGCCTGTAGGACCTGCCTTGTTGATAGTGTTGTTAAGAAGGTAGAAACTAGGGCCTGTAGGACCTGCCTTGTTGATTGTGTTGTTAAGAAGGTAGAAACTAGGGCCTGTAGGACCTGCCTTGTTGATTGTGTTGTTAAGAAGGTAGAAACTAGGGCCTGTAGGACCTGCCTTATTGATTGTGTTGTTAAGAAGGTAGAAACTAGGGCCTGTAGGACCTGCCTTGTTGATTGTGTTGTTAAGAAGGTAGAAACTAGGGCCTGTAGGACCTGCCTTGTTGATTGTGTTGTTAAGAAGGTAGAAACTAGGGCCTGTAGGACCTGCCTTGTTGATTGTGTTGTTAAGAAGGTAGAAACTAGGGCCTGTAGGACCTGCCTTGTTGATTGTGTTGTTAAGAAGGTAGAAACTAGCGCCTGTAGGACCTGCCTTGTTGATAGTGTTGTTAAGAAGGTAGAAACTAGGGCCTGTAGGACCTGCCTTGTTGATAGTGAAGTTAAGAAGGCAGAGCAGCACTTTATCATGGACAGACTTCTCCCCATCTTATCAATATGTTTTGACCATGACAGTTTACATTCTAGTGTTACTCCAAGAAGTTTTGTCACCTTAACTTGTTCAATTTCCACATTATTCATTACAAGATTTAGTTGAGGTTTAGGGTTTAGTGGATGATTTGTTCCAAATATAATGCTTTTAGTTGTAGAAATATTTTAGGCTAACTTATTCCTTTCAACCCATTCTACTAACTTATTCCTTGCCACCCACTCTGAAACTAACTGCAGAGCTCTTTGTTAAGTGTTGCAGTCTTTTCAGTCACTGTGGTAGCTGACGTGAGTCACACGCATACATAGACACTCTGGCTTTACTGTACAGAAACCCAGCCTCAAACTGCTATCAGCAAGCAATGCAGGTGTAGAAGCACAGTGGCTTGGAGAAACTCCCTAGAAAGGCAGGAATCTAGGAAGAAACCTAGAGAGGAACCAGGCTCCGAGGGGGATAAACTCCCTAGAAAGGCAGGAACCTAGGAAGAAACCTAGAGAGGAACCAGGCTCCGAGGGGTGGCCCGTCCTCTTCTGGCTTTGTCGGGTGGAGATTATAACAGAACATGACCAAGATGTTCGAACGTTCATAGATGACCTGCAGGGTCAAACAATAATAATCACAGTGGTTGATAGACAACAATCATTTTTTCACCTCTTCCACACTCACTGTACAGAATTAAAAAATGATCATTCTTGTCTTTCATAATTTGGTCAGATATACTTGGATGTGTAGTGTCAGCGTTTGTTTTCTGTGGCATGTCTTCCCGAAATGTGCTAATCTTGCAACTGAAAAATCATTGAAGTAGTTGGCAAGTCGGTTTTGAAATGAATGAGCCATTTGATTCATTGAAAGAAGGAGCAGAATTTGCTTATTTTCCTAAAGTGTTTTTTACTATCATTCTTTGTCATTTATCTTCGTTTCATAGTGTAGTTTCTTCTTGTTTTTATTCAGTTTAGTCTCGTGATTTGTCAACTTGCAGTTCGTTTGCCAATCGGTTGTGCAGCCAGACTTATTTGCCATCTCTTTGCCTCATCCCTCTCAACCAAACCCTTTTTAAATTCCTCATCAGTTCACAAGGATAAATGTTTTTACAGCCATTTTCTTAATGGGTGTTTATTAGTTACTGGGAAAAGTAGTTTCATTAATGTGTCCAGGGCAGCGTCTGGTCATTACACACCACAGACCAGCAGCGTCTGGTTGCTCCTCATTACACACCACAGACCAGCAGCGTCTGGTTGCTCCTCATTACACACCACAGACCAGCAGCGTCTGGTTGCTCCTCATTACACACCACAGACCAGCAGCGTCTGGTTGCTCCTCATTACACACCACAGACCAGCAGCGTCTGGTTGCTCCTCATTACACACCACAGACCAGCAGCATCTGGTTGCTCCTCATTACACACCACAGACCAGCAGCGTCTGGTTGCTCCTCATTACACACCACAGACCAGCAGCGTCTGGTTGCTCCTCATTACACACCACAGACCAGCAGCGTCTGGTTGCTCCTCATTACACACCACAGACCAGCAGCGTCTGGTTGCTCCTCATTACACACCACAGACCAGCAGCGTCTGGTTGCTCCTCATTACACACCACAGACCAGCAGCGTCTGGTTGCTCCTCATTACACACCACAGACCAGCAGCGTCTGGTTGCTCCTCATTACACACCACAGACCAGCAGCGTCTGGTTGCTCCTCATTACTCACCACAGACCAGCAGCGTCTGGTTGCTCCTCATTACACACCACAGACCAGCAGCGTCTGGTTGCTCCTCATTACACACCACAGACCAGCAGCGTCTGGTTGCTCCTCATTACACACCACAGACCAGCAAAAATGATTTGCATCATCAACATAGGAATCACTGGTATGACCTCTTCTACATTGTATGAGACAGGCACATGACATATTTTCATCTCTGTCCTGTCAGACTATGTGACCCTGGATGAGACTCCTGATCATGAGATACAACACCACAGACCAGCAGCGTCTGGTTGGTCCTCATTACACCCACCACAGACCAGGTACAGCTATCTGTTAGATCAGAACCAGCCCAGACCCGGTCACTGACAACACAGGTACAGGTATCTGTTACACCAGCAGACCAGACAGCGGTATCTGGTTGAACTCCTCATTACACACCACAGACCAGCAGCGTCTGCTATCTGTTAGCTCCCAGCCCAGACCCGGCACGCTTACAACACAGGTACAGACTGTTAGATCAGAACCAGCCTGGTTGCTCAACACAGGTACAGGTATCTGTTAGATCACCACAGACCAGCAGCGTCTGGTTGCCCAGACCTCATTACACACAGGTACAGACCAGCAGCGTCTGGTTGCTCAACACAGGTACAGCTATCTGTTAGATCACCACAGACCAGCAACACAGGTACTGGTTGTTAGATCAGAACACACCACAGACCAGCAGCGTCTGGTTGCTCCTCAACACAGGTTACTGTTACACCACAGACCAGCAGCGTCTGGTTGCTCCCAGCATTACACACCACAGACCAGCAGCGCCTGGTTGCTCCTCATTACACACCACAGACCAGCAACGTCTGGTTGTCTCCTCATTACACACCACAGACCAGCAGCGTCTGGTTGCTCCTCATTACACACCACAGACCAGCAGCGTCTGGTTGTTCCTCATTACTCACCACAGACCAGCAGCGTCTGGTTTTCTCCTCATTACACACCACAGACCAGCAGTGTCTGGTTGCTCCTCATTACACACCACAGACCAGCAGCGTCTGTGTTGTTAGATCCTCATTACACACCACAGACCAGCAGCGACTGTGTTTCTGGTAGATCCGACTCATTACACACCACAGACCAGATCAGCGTCTGTGTTTCTGTTAGATCCTCATTACACACCACAGACCAGCAAAAATGATTTGCATCATCAACATAGTTTCTGTTAATCACTACAAGACGTATGACCTCTTCTACATTGTATGAGACAGGCACATGACATATTTTCATCTCTGTCCTGTCAGACTATGTGTGACCCTGGATGAGACTGGAAGTGATCATGAGATGGAGGAAGTGCAGCCCAAGAAGTCTCCAGAACCAGCCCAGAACACAGGTACAGGTATCTGTCAGATCAGAACCAGCCCAGACCCTGGATCACGCTGACAACACAGGTACAGGTATCTGTTAGATCAGAACTGTGTTTCAGATCAGACCCGTGTACACTGACAACACAGGTACAGGTATCTGTCAGATCAGAACCAGCCCAGACCCGGCACGCTGACAACACAGGTACAGGTATCTGTGTTTCTGTTAGATCAGAACCAGCCCAGACCCGTGTACACTGACAACACAGGTACAGGTATCTGTTAGAACAGAACCAGCCCAGACCCGGCACGCTGACAACACAGGTACAGGTATCTGTTAGATCAGAACCAGCCCAGACCCGGCACGCTGACAACACAGGTACAGGTATCTGTTAGATCAGAACCAGCCCAGACCCGGCACGCTGACAACACAGGTACAGGTATCTGTTAGATCAGAACCAGCCCAGATCAGAGCACGCTGACAACACAGGTACAGGTATCTGTTAGATCAGAACCAGCCCAGACCCGTGTTTCTGTTAGATCAGAGCGACTGTGTTTCTGGTAGATCACGCTGACAACACAGGTACAGGTATTTCTGTTAGATCAGAACCAGCCCTGTTAGACCCGAGCACGTGTTTCTGACAACACAGGTACAGATCAGAGCGTGTTTGTTAGATCAGAGCGACTGTGTTTCTGTTAGATCAGAGCGACTGTGTTTCTGTTAGATCAGAGCGACTGTGTGTGTTAGATCAGAGCGACTGTGTGTTTCTGTTAGATCAGAGCGACTGTGTTTCTGTTAGATCAGAGTGACTGTGTGTTCTGTTAGATCAGAGCGACTGTGTGTCTGTTAGATCAGAGCGACTGTGTTTCTGTTAGATCAGAGCGACTGTGTGTTCTGTTAGATCAGAGCGACTGTGTGTCTGTTAGATCAGAGCGACTGTGTGTGTTAGATCAGAGCGACTGTGTGTGTTTGTTAGATCAGAGCGACTGTGTTTCTGTTAGATCAGAGCGACTGTGTGTGTCTGTTAGATCAGAGCGACTGTGTTTCTGTTAGATCAGAGCGACTGTGTTTCTGTTAGATCAGAGCGACTGTGTGTGTTAGATCAGAGCGACTGTGTGTGTTAGATCAGAGCGACTGTGTGTGTCTGTTAGTGTGTTGAAGGGTTCGGGGCAAGGTTAGGGGCATTAAATAGTGTGTGGGTGAAGAGCGACTGTGTTTCTATTAGATCAGAGCGACTGTGTTTCTGTTAGATCAGAGCAACTGTGTGTGTCTGTTAGACCAGAGCGACTGTGTTTCTGTTAGATCAGAGCGACTGTGTTTCTGTTAGACCAGAGCGACTGTGTTTCTGTTAGATCAGAGCGACTGTGTGTGTGTCTGTGATATGCTGGTTGACTCAAATAACCCGCAGTCGATGTGTGTTATATCCGTGGTGCGGACGGGTTTAGGGGCATTAAATATTGTGTTGGTGAAGGGGGACATTTAGGGGCATTAAATATTGTGTTGGTGAAGGGTTTAGGGGCATTAAATATTGTGTTGGTGAAGGGTTTAGGGGCATTAAATATTGTGTTGGTGAAGGGTGGGTTTAGGGGCATTAAATAGTGTGTTGGTGAAGGGTTTAGGGGGGACATTAAATAGTGTGTTGGTGAAGGGTTTAGGGGCATTAAATAGTGTGTGGGTGAAGGGTTTAGGGTGCATTAAATAGTGTGTGGGTGAAGGGGGGTTAGGGGCATTAAATAGTGTGTTGGTGAAGGGTTTAGGGGCATTAAATAGTGTGTTGGTGAAGGGTTTAGGGGCATTAAATAGTGTGGGGCATAAATAGGTGAAGGTGTGTGGGTGGGGGTTAGGGGCATTAAATAGTGTGTTGGTGAATGGGGGTTAGGGGCATTAAATAGTGTGTTGGTGAAGGGGGGACATTAAATAGGGTCATTAAATAGTGTGTTGGTGAAGGGGGGTGAAGGGTTTAGGTTAGGGGCATTAAATAGTGTGTGGGTGAAGGGTTTAGGGGCATTAAATAGTGTGTGAAGGGTTTAGAAGTGTGGGGTTTAGGGGCATTAAATAGTGTGTTGGTGAAGGGGTTAGGGGCATTAAATAGTGTGTTGGTGAAGGGGGGGTTAGGGGCATTAAATAGTGTGTTGGTGAAGGGGGGGGTTAGGGGCATTAAATAGTGTGTGGGTGAAGGGTTTAGGGGCATTAAATAGTGTGTGGGTGAAGGGTTTAGGGACATTTAATAGTGTGTGGGTGAAGGGTTTAGGGGCATTAAATAGTGTGTGGGTGAAGGGTTTAGGGGCATTAAATAGTGTGTGGGTGAAGGGTTTAGGGGCATTAAATAGTGTGTGGGTGAAGGGTTTAGGGGCATTAAATATTGTGTTGGTGAAGGGTTTAGGGGCATTAAATATTGTGTTGGTGAAGGGTTTAGGGGCATTAAATAGTGTGTGAAGGTGAAGGGTTTAGGGGCATTAAATAGTGTGTTGGGTGAAGGGGGGTTAAATAGGGGCATTAAATAGTGTGTGAAGGTGAAGGGTTTAGGGGCATTAAATAGTGTGTGGGTGAAGGGGGGGGCATTAAATAGGGGCATTAAATAGTGTGTGGGTGAAGGGTTTAGGGGCATTAAATAGTGTGTGGGTGAAGGGGGGCATTAAATAGGGGCATTAAATAGTGTGTGAAGGTGAAGGGGGGTTAGGGGCATTAAATAGTGTGTGGGTGAAGGGTTTAGGGGCATTAAATAGTGTGTTAAATAGGTGAAGGGTTAGGGGCATTAAATAGGGGCATTAAATAGTGTGTGGGTTTAGGGGCAGGGTTTTAGGGGCATTAAATAGTGTGTGAAGGGTTTAGGGGCATTAAATAGTGGGGCATTAAATAGTGTGTGGGTGAAGGGGTTAAGGGGTGGGCATTAAATAGTGTGTTGGTGAAGGGGGGTTAGGGGCATTAAATAGTGTGTGAAGGGTTTGAAGGGTGGGTTAGGGGCATTAAATAGTGTGTGGGTGAAGGGTTTAGGGGCATTAAATAGTGTGTGGGTGAAGGGGGGTTAGGGGCATTAAATAGTGTGTGGGTGAAGGGTTTAGGGATTAAATAGTGTGTGGGTGAAGGGTTTAGGGGCATTAAATAGTGTGTGGGTGAAGGGTTTAGGGGCATTAAATAGTGTGTGGGTGAAGGGGTTAGGGGCATTAAATAGTGTGTGGGTGAAGGGTTTAGGGGCATTAAATAGTGTGTGGGTGAAGGGTTTAAATAGTGGGCATTAAATAGTGTGTGGGTGAAGGGTTTAGGGGCATTAAATAGTGTGTGGGTGAAGGGGTTTTAAATAGTGTGTGGCATTAAATAGTGTGTGGGTGAAGGTGTTTTAGGGGCATTAAAGGGGTGATTAAATAGTGTGTGGGTGAAGGGTTTAGGGACATTAAATAGTGTGTGGGTGAAGGGTTTAAGGGCATTAAATAGTGTGTGGGTGAAGGGTTTAGGGGCATTAAATAGTGTGTGGGTGAAGGGTTAGGGGCATTAAATAGTAGGGGCATTAAATAGTGTGTGGTGTGAAGGGTTTAGGGGCATTAAATAGTGTGTGGGTGAAGGGTTTAGGGGCATTAAATAGTGTGTGGGTGAAGGGGGTTAGGGACATTAAATAGTGTGTGGGTGAAGGGTTTAGGGGCATTAAATAGTGTGTGGGTGAAGGGTTTAGGGGCATTAAATAGTGTGTGGGTGAAGGGTTTAGGGGCATTAAATAGTGTGTGGGTGAAGGGTTTAGGGGCATTAAATAGTGTGTGGGTGAAGGGGTGTGTGGGTGAAGGGTTTAGGGGCATTAAATAGTGTGTGGGTGAAGGGTTTAGGGACATTAAATAGTGTTAAGGGAGGGACATTAAATAGTGTGTGGGTGAAGGGTTTAGGGACATTAAATAGTGTGTGGGTGAAGGGTTTAGGGGCATTAAATAGTGTGTGGGTGAAGGGTTTAGGGGCATTAAATAGTGTGTGGGTGAAGGGTTTAGGGGCATTAAATAGTGTGTGGGTGAAGGGTTTAGGGGCATTAAATAGTGTGTGGGTGAAGGGTTTAGGGACATTAAATAGTGTGTGGGTGAAGGGTTTAGGGACATTAAATAGTGTGTGGGTGAAGGGTTTAGGGACATTAAATAGTGTGTGGGTGAAGGGTTTAGGGACATTAAATAGTGTGTGTGGTGAAGGGTTTAGGGGCATTAAATAGTGTGTGGGTGAAGGGGGGCATTAGGGACATTAAATAGTGTGTGGGTGAAGGGTTTAAATAGGGGCATTAAATAGTGTGTGGGTGAAGGGTTTAGGGACATTAAATAGTGTGTGGGTGAAGGGTTTAGGGACATTAAATAGTGTGTGGGTGAAGGGTTTAGGGGCATTAAATAGTGTGTGGGTGAAGGGTTAAATAGGGTGCATTAAATAGTGTGTGGGTGAAGGGTTTAGGGGCATTAAATAGTGTGTGGGTGAAGGGTTTAGGGACATTAAATAGTGTGTGGGTGAAGGGTTTAGGGACATTAAATAGTGTGTGGGTGAAGGGTTTAGGGACATTAAATAGTGTGTGGGTGAAGGGTTTAGGGACATTAAATAGTGTGTGGGTGAAGGGTTTAGGGGCATTAAATAGTGTGTGGGTGAAGGGTTTAGGGGCATTAAATAGTGTGTGGGTGAAGGGTTTAGGGACATTAAATAGTGTGTGGGTGAAGGGTTTAAGGGGCATTAAATAGTGTGTGGGTGAAGGGTTTAGGGACATTAAATAGTGTGTGGGTGAAGGGTTTAGGGACATTAAATAGTGTGTGGGTGAAGGGTTTAGGGGCATTAAATAGTGTGTGGGTGAAGGGTTTAGGGGCATTAAATAGTGTGTGGGTGAAGGGGGGGTTAGGGGCATTAAATAGTGTGTGGGTGAAGGGTTTAGGGGCATTAAATAGTGTGTGGGTGAAGGGTTTAGGGACATTAAATAGTGTGTGGGTGAAGGGGTTTAGGGGCATTAAATAGTGTGTGGGTGAAGGGTTTAGGGCATTAAATAGTGTGTGTGGTTTAGATTAAATAGTGGTGGGTGAAGGGTTTAGGGTTAAATAGGGGTGAAGGGTTTAGGGCATTAAATAGTGTGTGGTTGAAGGGGGGTTAGGGACATTAAATAGTGTGTGGGTGAAGGGGGGGGCATTAGGGACATTAAATAGTGTGTGGGTGAAGGGGGGGCATTTAGGGAAATTAAATAGTGTGTGGGTGAAGGGTTTAGGGACATTAAATAGTGTGTGGGTGAAGGGTTTAGGGACAAGGGTTTAGGGACATTAAATAGTGTGTGGGTGAAGGGTTTAGGGGCATTAAATAGTGTGTGGGTGAAGGGTTTAGGGGCATTAAATAGTGTGTGGGTGAAGGGTTTAGGGGCATTAAATAGTGTGTGGGTGAAGGGTTTAGGGACATTAAATAGTGTGTGGGTGAAGGGTTTAGGGGCATTAAATAGTGTGTGGGTGAAGGGTGGGTTAGGGACATTAAATAGTGTGTGGGTGAAGGGTTTAAATAGGGGCATTAAATAGTGTGTGGGTGAAGGGTTTAGGGACATTAAATAGTGTGTGGGTGAAAATAGGGGTAGGGACATTAAATAGTGTGTGGGTGAAGGGTTTAGGGACATTAAATAGTGTGTGGGTGAAGGGGTTTAGGGGCATTAAATAGTGTGTGGGTGAAGGGGTTAGGGACATTAAATAGTGTGTGGGTGAAGGGTTTAGGGGCATTAAATAGTGTGTGGGTGAAGGGTTTAGGGACATTAAATAGTGTGTGGGTGAAGGAAGGTTAGGGACATTAAATAGTGTTAAGGGAGGGGCATTAAATAGTGTGTGGGTGAAGGGTTTAATAGTGTGTGGGGCATTAAATAGTGTGTGGGTGAAGGGGTTTAGGGACATTAAATAGTGTGTGGGTGAAGGGTTTAGGGGCATTAAATAGTGTGTGGGTGAAGGGTTTAGGGACATTAAATAGTGTGTGGGTGAAGGGTTTAGGGATTAAATAGTGTGTGGGTGAAGGGGGGTTAGGGGCATTAAATAGTGTGTGAAGGGTGGGGCATTAAATAGTGGTTTAGGGACATTAAATAGTGTGTGAAGGGTTTAGAATTAAATAGTGGTTTTTAGGGGCATTAAATAGTGTGTGGGTGAAGGGTTAAATAGGGGGTGAAGGGTTTAGGGACATTAAATAGTGTGTGGGTGAAGGGTTTAGGGACATTAAATAGTGTGTGGGTGAAGGGTTTAGGGGCATTAAATAGTGTGTGGGTGAAGGGTTTAGGGGCATTAAATAGTGTGTGGGTGAAGGGTTTAGGGACATTAAATAGTGTGTGGGTGAAGGGGTTAGGGACATTAAATAGTGTGTGGGTGAAGGGTTTAGGGGCATTAAATAGTGTGTGGGTGAAGGGTTTAGGGACATTAAATAGTGTGTGGGTGAAGGGGTTAAATAGGACATTAAATAGTGTTTAGGGACATTAAATAGTGTGTGGGTGAAGGGTTTAGGGGCATTAAATAGTGTGGGGAAGGGGTTAGGGACATTAAATAGTGTGTGGGTGAAGGGTTTAGGGACATTAAATAGTGTGTGGGTGAAGGGTTTAGGGACATTAAATAGTGTGTGGGTGAAGGGTTTAGGGTGCATTAAATAGTGTGTGGGTGAAGGGTTTAGGGGCATTAAATAGTGTGTGGGTGAAGGGTGGGTTAGGGGCATTAAATAGTGTGTGGGTGAAGGGTTTAGGGGCATTAAATAGTGTGTGGGTGAAGGTTTAGGGGCAGGGTTTAGGGGCATTAAATAGTGTGTGGGTGAAGGGTTTAGGGGCATTAAATAGTGTGTGGGTGAAGGGTTTAGGGGCATTAAATAGTGTGTGGGTGAAGGGGTTTAGGGGCATTAAATAGTGTGTGGGTGAAGGGTTTAGGGGCATTAAATAGTGTGTGGGTGAAGGGTTTAGGGGCATTAAATAGTGTGTGGGTGAAGGGTTTAGGGACATTAAATAGTGGTGGGTGAAGGGTTTAGGGACATTAAATAGTGTGTGGGTGAAGGGTTTAGGGACATTAAATAGTGTGGGTGAAGGGTTTAGGGACATTAAATAGTGTGTGGGTGAAGGGTGTGGGTGAAGGGGTTAGGGACATTAAATAGTGTGTGGGTGAAGGGTTTAGGGGCATTAAATAGTGTGTGGGTGAGGGGTTTAGGGGCATTAAATAGTGTGTGGGTGAGGGGTTTAGGGGCATTAAATAGTGTGTGGGTGAGGGGTTTAGGGGCATTAAATAGTGTGTGGGTGAAGGGTTTAGGGGCATTAAATAGTGTGTGGGTGAAGGGTTTAGGGGCATTAAATAGTGTGTGGGTGAAGGGGTTAGGGAGTGTGTTTTAGGGGCATTAAATAGTGTGTGGGTGAAGGGTTTAGTGTGTGGGAAGGGGTTAGGGACATTAAATAGTGTGGGTGAAGGGTTTAGGGACATTAAATAGTGTGTGGGTGAAGGGTTTAGGGACATTAAATAGTGTGTGGGTGAAGGGTTTAGGGGCATTAAATAGTGTGGGTGAAGGTGAAGGGTTTAGGGGCATTAAATAGTGTGTGGGTGAAGGGTTTAGGGGCATTAAATAGTGTGTGGGTGAAGGGTTTAGGGGCATTAAATAGTGTGTGGGTGAAGGGTTTAGGGGCATTAAATAGTGTGTGGGTGAAGGGTTTAGGGGCATTAAATAGTGTGTGGGTGAAGGGTTTAGGGGCATTAAATAGTGTGTGGGTGAAGGGTTTAGGGACATTAAATAGTGTGTGGGTGAAGGGTTTAGGGGCATTAAATAGTGTGTGGGTGAAGGGGTTTAGGGACATTAAATAGTGTGTGGGTGAAGGGTTTAGGGACATTAAATAGTGTGTGGGTGAAGGGTTTAGGGGCATTAAATAGTGTGTGGGTGAAGGGTTTAGGGGCATTAAATAGTGTGTGGGTGAAGGGTTTAGGGACATTAAATAGTGTGTGGGTGAAGGGTTTAGGGGCATTAAATAGTGTGTGGGTGAAGGGTTTAGGGACATTAAATAGTGGTGGGTGAAGGGTTTAGGGGCATTAAATAGTGTGTGGGTGAAGGGTTTAGGGGCATTAAATAGTGTGTGGGTGAAGGGTTTAGGGGCATTAAATAGTGTGTGGGTGAAGGGTTTAGGGGCATTAAATAGTGTGTGGGTGAAGGGTTTAAATAGGGGGGTGAAGGGTTTAGGGACATTAAATAGTGTGTGGGTGAAGGTGAAGGGGTGTGTGAAGGGTTTAGGGGCATTAAATAGGTGGGTGAAGGGTTTAGGACATTAGGGTGGGTGAAGGGTTTAGGGCATTAAATAGTGTGTGGGTGAAGGGTTTAGGGGCATTAAATAGTGTGTGGGTGAAGGGTTTAGGGGCATTAAATAGTGTGTGGGTGAAGGGTTTAGGGGCATTAAATAGTGTGTGGGTGAAGGGTTTAGGGCATTAAATAGTGTGTGGGTGAAGGGTTTAGGGACATTAAATAGTGTGTGGGTGAAGGGGTTTAGGGGCATTAAATAGTGTGTGGGTGAAGGGTTTAGGGGCATTAAATAGTGTGTGGGTGAAGGGTTTAGGGACATTAAATAGTGTGTGGGTGAAGGGTTTAGGGGCATTAAATAGTGTGTGGGTGAAGGGTTTAGGGGCATTAAATAGTGTGTGAAGGGTGAAAATAGGGTTTTAGGGGCATTAAATAGTGTGTGAAGGGTTTAGGGGCATTAAATAGTGTGTGGGTGAAGGGTTTAGGGGTGTGTGGGTGAAGGGTTTAGGGACATTAAATAGTGTGTGGGTGATGGGTTTAGGGGCATTAAATAGTGTGTGGGTGAAGGGTTTAGGGGCATTAAATAGTGTGTGGGTGAAGGGTTTAGGGGCATTAAATAGTGTGTGGGTGAGGGGTTTAGGGGCATTAAATAGTGTGTGGGTGAAGGGTTTAGGGTAATTATGCTGGTTGAATAAAGAGAACAATATGTATCATATAACTAATATCTGGAGGCCATATCGTGTGTGGGTGGCGTTTCTTTCATTAT
>NC_088238.1:61969509-61994509 GCF_036934945.1 Oncorhynchus masou masou | reverse complement strand
GGGGTTCCGGATTGAAGGCTTATGCCATGACCCCTCACTGGAATCTGAACTCCTCACTGAAACAAAACCCTGACTCCTCACTGGAGGCATCGTGGAACATCACTGGAGGCTTCGTGCCCTGGATCATCACTGGAGTTCTGCCCTGGATCATCACTGGAGGTTTCGCCATGGATCATCACTGGAAATCATCACTGGAGGTTTCATGCCATGGATCATCACTGGAGGTTTCCCCTGGATCATCACTGGAGGCTTCGGCCCTGGATCATCACTGGAGGCTTCGTGCCCTGACTCCTCACTGGAGGCTTCTCAATCAGAGGCATCGTGCCCTGATCCTCACTGGAGGCATCGTGCTGACTCCTCACTGGAGGCATCGTGCCCTGACTCCTCACTGGAGGCATCGTGCCCTGACTCCTCACTGGAGGCATCGTGCCCTGACTCCTCACTGGAAACTCCTCACTGAGGCTTCGTGCCCTGACTCCTCACTGGAGGCTTCGTACTCCTCACTGGAATCATGCCATGGATCATCACTGGAGGCTTCATGCCCTGACTCCTCACTGGAGGCTTCATGCCCTGACTCCTCACTGGAGGCATCGTGCCATGGATCATCACTGGAGGCTTAAATCCCCTCCTCACTGGAGGCATCGTGCCATGGATCATCACTGGATGGGGAGGCATCGTGCCCTGACTCACTGGAGGCTCCTCACTGGAGGCATGGAACGTGCCCTGACTCCTCACTGGAGGCATCGGCGCCCTCACTGGAGGCATCGTGCCCTGACCCTCACTGGAGGCATCGTGCCCTGACTCCTCACTGGAGGCTTCGTGCCCTGACTCCTCACTGGAGGCTTCGTGCCCTGACTCCTCACTGGAGGCATCATGCCATGGATCATCACTGGAGGCTTCATGCCCTGACTCCTCACTGGAGGCTTCATGCCCTGACTCCTCACTGAGGCATCCCATGGATCATCACTGGATGCTTCGTGCCATGGATCATCACTGGAGGCTTCATGCCCTGACTCCTCACTGGAGGCATCGTGCCATGGATCATCACTGGAGGCTTCATGCCCTGACTCCTCACTGGAGGCATCGTGCCCTGACTCCTCACTGGAGGCATCGTGCCCTGACTCCTCACTGGAGGCATCGTGCCCTGACTCCTCACTGGAGGCATCGTGACCCTCACTGAGGCTCCTCACTGGAGGCATCATGCCATGGATCATCACTGGAGGCTTCATGCCCTGACTCCTCACTGGAGGCATCATGCCCTGACTCCTCACTGGAGGCATCGTGCCCTGACTTCCTCACTGGAGGCATCGCCATGCCACTGACTCCTCACTGGAGGCTTCGTGCCCTGACTCCTCACTGGAGGCTTTGTGCCCTGACTCCTCACTGGAGGCTTTGTGCCCTGACTCCTCACTGGAGGCTTTGTGCCCTGACTCCTCACTGGAGGCTTTGTGCCCTGACTCCTCACTGGAGGCTTTGACTCCTCACTGGAGGCCCCCTGACTCCTCACTGGAGGCTTTGTGCCACTGGACTCCTCACTGGAGGCTTCGTGCCCTGACTCCTCACTGGAGGCTTTGTGCCCTGACTCCTCACTGGAGGCTTTGTGCCCTGACTCCTCACTGGAGGCTTTGTGCCCTGACTCCTCACTGGAGGCTTTGTGCCCTGACTCCTCACTGGAGGCTTTGTGCCCTGACTCCTCACTGGAGGCATCATGCCATGGATCATCACTGGAGGCTTCATGGATCATCACTGACTTCCTCACTGGAGGCATCGTGGATCCCTGACTCCTGGATCACTGGAGGCATCGTGCCCTGACTCCTCACTGGAGGCATCGTGCCCTGATCATCACTGGAGGCTTCGTGCCCTGACTCCTCACTGGAGGCTTTGTGCCCTGACTCACTGGACTGGAGGCTTTGTGCCCTGGATCCTCACTGGAGGCTTTGTGCCCTGACTCCTCACTGGAGGCTTTGTGGATCATCACTGACTCCTCATCACTGGAGGCTTTGTGCCCTGACTCCTCACTGGAGGCTTTGTGCCCTGACTCCTCACTGGAGGCTTTGTGCCCTGACTCCTCACTGGAGGCTTTGTGGATCATCACTGAGGCATCGTGCCATGGATCATCACTGGAGGCTTTGTGCCCTGACTCCTCACTGGAGGCTTCGTGCCCTGACTCCTCACTGGAGGCTTTGTGCCCTGACTCCTCACTGGAGGCATAGTGCCCTGACTCCTCACTGGAGGCATTGCCATGGATCATCACTGGAGGCCCCATGATCATCACTGGAGGCTTCATGCCCTGACTCCTCACTGGAGGCATTGCCATGGATCATCACTGACTCGTCACTGGAGGCTCACTTGTGCCCTGGATCATTACTCACTGAGGCATCGTGCCCTGACTCCTCACTGGAGGCATCGTGCCCTGACTCCTCACTGGAGGCTTCGTGCCCTGACTCCTCACTGGAGGCTTTGTGCCCTGACTCCTCACTGGAGGCTTTGTGCCCTGACTCCTCACTGGAGGCATCGTGCCCTGGATCATCAGGATTAGTTCTGGGCACATGGATCATCACTGGAGCTTCACCAGGCTGGGAGACATCCAAGGATCATCACTGGAGGCTTCATGTTCTGGAGGCACAGGATCATCACTGGAGGCTTCATGGATCATCACTGGCTGGGGATCACATCCAAGGATCATCAGGATTAGTTCTGGGCACAGACACAGAGCTCACCAGGCTGGGGAGACATCCAAGAGGATTAGTTCTGGGCACAGACACAGAGCTCACCAGGCTGGGGAGACATCCAAGAGGATTAGTTCTGGGCACAGACACAGAGCTCACCAGGCTGGATAGACATCCAAGAGGATTAGTTCTGGGTGCAGACACAGAGCTCACCAGGCTGGGGAGACATCCAAGAGGATTAGTTCTGGGCACAGACACAGAGCTCACCAGGCTGGGGAGACATCCAAGAGGATTAGTTCTGGGCACAGACACAGAGCTCACCAGGCTGGGGAGACATCCAAGAGGATTAGTTCTGGGTGCAGACACAGAGCTCACCAGGCTGGGGAGACATCCAAGAGGATTAGTTCTGGGCGCAGACACAGAGCTCACCAGGCTGGGGAGACATCCAAGAGGATTAGTTCTGGGTGCAGACACAGGGCTCACCAGGCTGGGGAGACATCCAAGAGGATTAGTTCTGGGCACAGACACAGGGCTCACCAGGCTGGGGAGACATCCAAGAGGATTAGTTCTGGGTGCAGACACAGAGCTCACCAGGCTGGATAGACATACAGGAGGCCCTGTCCTTTGCAGAGGCAATGGATACACTGGGCCGTGGAGGCACACTGGAGGTCTCGAGCTACGAGCCTGCACAACCCGTCCTGGCTGGATGGTGACTTTGGCCCGGCACGTGCGGGGAGCAGGCACAGGACGCACTGGGCTGTGCAGACACACTGGAGACACAGTGCACAGAGCCGGCGAGGAAACCCACTGGCTGTCTGGAGAGCAGGGCTGGCACCATCCTCCCTGGCTGGATCTTCACCCGGCAGATGGGGGGAGCTGGGATGTAGCACACCGGGCTGTGAACGAGCACTGGAGACACCGTGCCGGACCCGAACGACGCCCGCCACGGTAAATGTTTGAGTATGAAATTATTTGTGATGGGATGAAATGTGATTTTAGCTTCTAAAATGTGACATTTGGGTTTTCATAAACCCTGTGAAGGGACAAGGGCTATAAAACTTTTCAAACACACCCTCCTCTCCCTTCCTGTATAAGCCCTTGATGACAATAGAACTTCCTGTTCCGAAGATGTGGGGATGACGTTCCGATGTCAGAATGGTTCAGATAATAACTACAGAACGAAGCCAACATCAGAGTGAGCTTTGCTTGCGAATGGTATGAACTTTGAACTCTTATTCACTACAAAAGTGATACCTTCTAGCCGTTGAGTTAGCAACAGCAGCTGCAAACGCAGGTTAGGAAGGAACAGATGGAGTATCCCATCTACCACACAATGACGTTACTACAACTTATCCAATTGACCACCCGGGTCATTCTTCAAAGGACTCGGTTGGGCAACACGGTCTTCCATCTACCACCAACCTACTGAAGCACAGCTCAGAGTAAATATTTATTGCATTTTCCTTTTCCAAATGGGCGGTAATTTAGAGTGCATAAGATACTGTATTTACGATAGCACAGCTTCTCCCTGTGTTCCTCAGTCTTCCCGCTCTTTCACTCAAACCCAGCCCCTTTTCCTTTGTGTAACCAGCTGTCATATCTGTTCTGCCCGTGAGGGACGTTTCCCTTTATGACGTAATTTGTAATCAAGTTGATTATTTGTGTGTATGTGTAACTCTGTGTGATTAGTTAGGTATTTAGTAAATAAATAATTAAACCCAATTTTGAATTGCTGATTCAATTTGTTAGCCAGGGTTCGTGCAGATAAACTAATTTACAACTTTCAGATGAGACTGAATTTAGGTGATGATTAATATTGACTGCTATGGATGTAAAATATTACTAGGTCTTTAAGAGTTTACTCGGAAGATAATGGCTCTATAAATATTATTTTGTGGTGCCCCGAATCTCTAGTTAATTACATTTACATGATTAGCTCAATCAGCTGATATTAATTATTTTATAGAATAGCATGTCATATCACTTAATCCCGGCATAGCCAACACGCAGCTTGAAACAATAGAACACTGATGACATCACAATGAAAGAAGACCATTGTGATGTCATCAATCAGTGTGTAGCAGTGTAGCCTAGTGGTTAGAGCGTTGAACTAGTAACCGAAAGGTTGCAAGTTCAAATCCCCGAGCTGACTAGGTACAAAATCTGTCGTTCTGCCTCTGAACAGCCAGTTAACCCACTGTTCCCAGGCCGTCATTGAAAATAAGAATTTGTTCTTAACTGACTTGCCTAGTAAAATAAAGGTAAAAAAATCACACAAGAAAAAAATCAGAACCTGAGCTGGAGGCCCACGGGACTGTCCTCCCCACGTTCAGTGACGTTACCTACGCCAGGGTGGGTTTGGTCTGTTGAAGAGTGGTGCGAAGACCTGAACTGGGCTGTGGATATCCACAACCCCCTTAAAGGTAGCCTAGACGTTAGATGAAAATTAAGGGCTGCCAGTTCAAATCCCATTTCTGACAGGGAACAAAATCATGTGGGGAGTGGGGCCGGCAACCGAGGGTTGCTAGCATCAGTATCCTAGATACCATCTCCTTCCGTATTGCCCTTGACACTCAACCCCTGTATTGGCATACATTATGACTGACCTCTTCTTCGATCTGGCCGACCTCCTCTCCAATCTGGCCGACCCCCCTCTCCGATCTGGCCGACCTCCTCTCTGTGTTTCTGTATTTTTGGTAGTTGGGATAAAAGCAGAATTCACAATTCTCTCTCACACTCACTCACTCACTCACTCTCACCCACTCACTCTCACTCAAAATCTCACTCACTCACTCACTCTCACCCACTCACTCTCACTCAAAATCTCACTCACTCTCTCTCTCTCACTCACTTTCACTCACTCACTCACTCACTCACTCACTTTCACTCACTCTTTCACTCACTCACTCACTTTCACTCACTCACTCACTCACTCACTTTCACTCTCTAACTTTCACTCACTCACTCACTTCACTAACACTCACTCACTCTCACTCACTCAAAATCTCACTCACTCTCTCTCACTCACTCACTCACTCACTCACTTTCTCTCTAACTCACTCACACTCACTCACTCACTCTCACTCACTCTCTCACTCACTTTCACTCACTCACTCACTAACACTCACTCACTCTCACTCACTCTTTCACTCACTCACTCACTTTCACTCACTCACTCACTCACTCACTTTCACTCTCTAACTTTCACTCACTCACTCACTTTCACTCTCTAACTTTCACTCTCTCACTCACTTTCTCTCACTCACACTCACTCTCTCACTCACTCTCTCACTCACTCACTTTCACTCACTCACACTCTCACTCACTCTCTCTCACTCACTCACTCACTCACTCACTCACTCACTCACTCACTCACTCACTCACTCACATCTTCAGAGATATGGGATTATGGCCTGACTATCCCCCCAGATGGGAGGCCCAAGCCCTGGGTACCAGCTGAGAAGATGTACCATACCAACCGCCGTTGCCGCTGGTTACGCCTCAGACGCAGAGATATGCAGAAGATGGAGGCGCCCGAAAAGATACTTAAAACCTAGATGTACATAACGCCCAGGGGGTCATCTTCTGTAAGAGATTCCACAGAGACCGTTATAGAAACCACTGGCTGACATGACTCTTCCAAATTTAACTTTATTTAAAATAGCAAAAATAGGTAGCAGTAGAAAGGAAATATATTTATTTGTCTGTGATATTACACACACTGACCACAAGGGGGTGGTCTGGTTACACGGTCTGAGAAGGTTGACCTGCTCTATGTTGAGAGAGAGGGAGGGAGAGGGAGGGAGACAGAGAGAGAGAGAGGGAGAGAGACAGAGAGAGGGAGGGAGGGAGACAGAGAGAGAGAGAGAGGGATGGGAGAGAGAGAGAGAGAGAGGGATGGGAGAGAGAGAGAGAGGGATGGGAGAGAGAGAGAGAGGGGGGGAGAGAGAGAGAGGGAGGGAGAGAGAGAGGGTAGAGAGAGAGAGAGAGAGGGGATGGGATGGGAAAAACCGAGAGAAGAGAGACTGAGAGACCTGGGATGGGAGAGAGGAGAGAGACCGGGATGGGAGGGAGAGCTTTGTTCCCTGAGGGGGATGGGAGGGAGAAAAATATTTATTTAGAGAGCCAGGTAGGCCAGTTGAGAACAAGATCTCAGAGAGAGAGAGAAGATGGGAGTTTGCTTCTCTGCTTGGGTCAGGTTTCATCTTAAACAACAGAAGACCGATTCAGGAGGAAGAGACCACTGGAGAAGACCTGCTGCTGTCCTCACCCTGGTGAGAGAGGAGAAAGGGGGGGTTACCGTCTTTCACCCTCCATAAGGAAAGATTTTCAGCTTTGTTCCCTGTTTCAGGTGGGACTCACAAACACATTTTAAAAATATTTATTTATTTAGCCAGGTAGGCCAGTTGAGAACAAGATCTCATTTACAACTGAGACCTGGCCAAGATAAAGCAAAGCAGTTTGACACATACAACAACACAAAGTTAAACATAAACCTGTACCAAGCCAGACACCTGTCTCTCAGGTCAGTTACTGTTACCTGTACCAAGCCAGACACCTGCCTCTCAGGTCAGTTACTGTTACCTGTACCAAGCCAGACACCTGCCTCTCAGGTCAGTTACTGTTACCTGTACCAAGCCAGACACCTGCCTCTCAGGTCAGTTACTGTTACCTGTACCAAGCCAGACACCTGCCTCTCAGATCAGTTACTGTTACCTGTACCAAGCCAGACACCTGCCTCTCAGGTCAGTTACTGTTACCTGTACCAAGCCAGACACCTGCCTCTCAGGTCAGTTACTGTTACCTGTACCAAGCCAGACACCTGCCTCTCAGGTCAGTTACTGTTACCTGTACCAAGCCAGACACCTGCCTCTCAGGTCAGTTACTGTTACCTGTACCAAGCCAGACACCTGCCTCTCAGGTCAGTTACTGTTACCTGTACCAAGCCAGACACCTGCCTCTCAGGTCAGTTACTGTTACCTGTACCAAGCCAGACACCTGCCTCTCAGGTCAGTTACTGTTACCTGTACCAAGCCAGACACCTGCCTCTCAGGTCAGTTACTGTTACCTGTACCAAGCCAGACACCTGCCTCTCAGGTCAGTTACTGTTACCTGTACCAAGCCAGACACCTGCCTCTCAGGTCAGTTACTGTTACCTGTACCAAGCCAGACACCTGCCTCTCAGGTCAGTTACTGTTACCTGTACCAAGCCAGACACCTGCCTCTCAGGTCAGTTACTGTTACCTGTACCAAGCCAGACACCTGCCTCTCAGATCAGTTACTGTTACCTGTACCAAGCCAGACACCTGCCTCTCAGGTCAGTTACTGTTACCTGTACCAAGCCAGACACCTGCCTCTCAGGTCAGTTACTGTTACCTGTACCAAGCCAGACACCTGCCTCTCAGATCAGTTACTGTTACCTGTACCAAGCCAGACACCTGCCTCTCAGGTCAGTTACTGTTACCTGTACCAAGCCAGACACCTGCCTCTCAGGTCAGTTACTGTTACCTGTACCAAGCCAGACACCTGCCTCTCAGATCAGTTACTGTTACCTGTACCAAGCCAGACACCTGCCTCTCAGATCAGTTACTGTTACCTGTACCAAGCCAGACACCTGCCTCTCAGGTCAGTTACTGTTACCTGTACCAAGCCAGACACCTGCCTCTCAGGTCAGTTACTGTTACCTGTACCAAGCCAGACACCTGCCTCTCAGGTCAGTTACTGTTACCTGTACCAAGCCAGACACCTGTCTCTCAGGTCAGTTACTGTTACCTGTACCAAGCCAGACACCTGCCTCTCAGGTCAGTTACTGTTACCTGTACCAAGCCAGACACCTGCCTCTCAGGTCAGTTACTGTTACCTGTACCAAGCCAGACACCTGCCTCTCAGATCAGTTACTGTTACCTGTACCAAGCCAGACACCTGCCTCTCAGATCAGTTACTGTTACCTGTACCAAGCCAGACACCTGCCTCCTTGGTCAGAACTATCAACTCTGAGGTGGCTTCCTCTCTTCATCTAAATCGTGGGGGGGGGGGAGCGTCCTTCTCTATAGTCCATCAGGGAAATGTTGTCATTCTTTAAGTGGAGATCATGGAAACTTTAGCTACTCGTGTGTGTGTGTGTGTGTGTGTGTGTGTGTGTGTGTGTGTGTGTGTGTGTGTGTGTGTGTGTGTGTGTGTGTGTGTGTGTGTGTGTGTGTGTGTGCGCCTTCGTGTGAATCCTACCAGTGAGTGAATCCAAGGCTGCTCTGAGATCGTCTTCATCCTCCTCTTTCTTTTTGTCCTTCTCTCTCTTCTCCTCTCCCTCAAGGTCTCCTTCTCTCCTCCTTCTCTCCTCCTTCTCTCTCTTCTCCTATCCCTCTGTCTCCTTCTCTCCTCCTTCTCTCTCTTCTCCTATCCCTCTGTCTCCTTCTCTCCTCCTTCTCTCTCTTCTCCTATCCCTCTGTCTCCTTCTCTCCTCCTTCTCTCTCTTCTCCTATCCCTCTGTCTCCTTCTCTCCTCCTTCTCTCTCTTCTCCTATCCCTCTGTCTCCTTCTCTCCTCCTTCTCTCTCTTCTCCTATCCCTCTGTCTCCTCTCCTCCTTCTCCCTCTGTCTCCTTCTCTCCTCCTGCTCCCTCTATGTCTCCTTCTCTCTTCTCCTATCCCTCTGTCTCCTTCTCTCTCTTCTCCTATCCCTCTGTCTCCTTCTCTCCTCCTTCTCTCTCTTCTCCTATCCCTCTGTCTCCTTCTCTCCTCCTTCTCCCTCTGTCTCCTTCTCTCCTCCTTCTCTCCTCATTCTCCCTCTATGTCTCCTTCTCTCTTCTCCTATCCCTCTATGTCTCTTTCTCTCCTCCTCTCCCTCTCTTCTCCTCTCTTTCTCCTCCTCTCCTCCTCTCTTTTTCTCACAATGTTGAGACATGGATCACTCACACAGAAATTAAGAGAGAGACACAGATGGGGAGAGAGAGACACAGATTAGGGAGATAGAGACACAGATGGAGAGAGAGAGAGAGACACAGATTGGGAGAGAGAGACACAGATGGAGAGAGAGACACAGATGGGGAGAGAGAGACACAGATGGAGAGAGAGAGACAGATGGAGAGAGAGACAGATGGAGAGAGAGACAGATGGAGAGAGAGACAGATGGAGAGAGAGACAGATGGAGGGAGAGAGAGATGGAGAGACAAAGAGAGAGACACAGATGGAGAGACAAAGAGAGAGACAGATAGAAAGAGAGACAGAGAGAGAGAGAGCGAGACAGATGGAGAGACAGAGAGAGAGAGACAAAGGGAGAGAGACACAGATGGAGAGACAGAGAGAGAGAGACAAAGGGAGAGAGACAGATAGAAAGAGAGACAGAGAGAGAGAGAGAGCGAGACAGATGGAGAGACAAAGGGAGAGAGACACATAGATGGAGAGACAGAGAGAGAGAGAGAGCGAGACAGATGGAGAGACAAAGGGAGAGAGACAGATGGAGAGACAGAGAGAGAGAGCGGATAGGTGGATTTATTTCAGGATCAAGTTTTGTAAGGGATCTGCTGTTTTTTCATCTGTGGCTTTCTGATTAAGACCTAATGCCTAAAGACCAACTGAAATAGCAGACCCCCCCAAACCACAGCCTTCGCAATGGCCCAGATGAGTTGATGGATGGGTACAGTATACAGCAGTCTTACTGTGTGTCTGGCTCTTTCAGGCCTGCAGATAGATTAAACACATTCAAAGGATTTAACTTATTTTCGTTCTCCCTCTCTCTCTCCGTCTCTCTGTCTCTCTCTCCGTCTCTCTCCCCTCTCTCTCTGTCTCTCTCCCCTCTCTCTCTCCGTCTCTCTCCCCTCTCTCTCTCTCTCTCTCTCTCTCTCTCTCGCTCCGTCTCTCCCCCTCTCTCGCTCCATCTCTCCCCCTCTCTCTCCGTCTCTCTCCCCTCTCTCTCTCTCCGTCTCTCTCCCCTCTCTCTCCGTCTCTCTCCCCTCTCTCCGTCTCTCTCCCCTCTCTCTCTGTCTCTCTCTTTGTCTCTTTCCCCTCTCTCTCTCCGTCTCTCTCCCCTCTCTCCGTCTCTCTCCCTCTCTCTCTCTCCGTCTCTCTCCCCTCGTCTCTCTCCCCTCTCTCTCTCTCTCTCCGTCTCTCTCCCCTCCTCTCTCCCCTCTCTCTCTCCGTCTCTCTCCCCTCTCTCTCTCTGTCTCTCTGCCCTCTCTCTCTCTCCCCTCTCTCTCTCTCTCTGTCTCTCTCCCCTCTCTCTCTCTCTCTGTCTCTCTCCCCTCTCTCTCTCTCCGTCTCTCTCCCCTCTCTCTCTCTCTCTCCCCTCTTTCTCTCTCCCCTCTTTCTCTCTCTGTCTCTCTCCTCTCTCTCTCTGTCTCTCCCCTCTCTCTCTCCCTCCCTCCCTCTCCCCTCTCTCTCCCCCTCTCTCTCTCTCGGTCTCCCACCGTCAGTCCCTTAACCCCCTTCCTTAATTCACAAATTTGGCAGTGTTTATTTACCCACTGATTCCTGATGGGGCCCTGACACACTGTCTCTGGCACGTTCCCTAAGGCTTGTTTATGCTGCTGTTCTAGAAGCTATTAAGGAAAATGGGGGGGGGGGGGGGGGGCTGTTACGGCCTTCTCTTGTAAGAAACCAACTTTACCTCTTTATTCTCGGGGGGAGCCCCGAAGCGAGACGACGGAGTGACATCAACAACGTTGGAAAGCCGAAAGCCAGAGCGACGTGAAAAGACCCTCGGAGGGATTGTTTTATTTGGAAAAAACAGAAGCCGCACAGCACTGATTAACCTCATCACTTAAACACACACACACACACACACACACACACACACACACACACACACACACACACACACAAGGTTGGTGTGTCTGTCTGCCATAAGGTTGGTGTGTCTGTCTGCCATAAGGTTGGTGGTCTGTCTGTCTGCCATAAGGTTGGTGTGTCTGTCTGTCTGCCATAAGGTTGGTGTGTCTGTCTGTCTGCCATAAGGTTGGTGGTCTGTCTGCCATAAGGTTAGTGTGTCTGTCTGTCTGCCATAATGTTGGTGTGTCTGTCTGCCATAAGGTTGGTGTGTCTGGCTGCCATAAGGTTGGTGTGTCTGTCTGCCATAAGGTTGGTGTGTCTGGCTGCCATAAGGTTGGTGTGTCTGTCTGCCAAAAGGTTGGTGTGTCTGTCTGCCAAAAGGTTGGTGCGTCTGTCTGCCAAAAGGTTGGTGCGTCTGTCTGCCATAAGGTTGGTGCGTCTGTCTGCCATAAGGTTGGTGTGTCTGTCTGTCTGCCATAAGGTTGGTGTGTCTGTCTGTCTGCCATAAGGTTGGTGTGTCTGTCTGTCTGCCATAAGGTTGGTGTGTCTGTCTGTCTGCCATAAGGTTGGTGTGTCTGTCTGTCTGCCATAAGGTTGGTGCGTCTGTCTGCCATAAGGTTGGTGTGTCTGTCTGTCTGCCATAAGGTTGGTGTGTCTGTCTGTCTGCCATAAGGTTGGTGTGTCTGTCTGCCATAAGGTTGGTGTGTCTGTCTGTCTGCCATAAGGTTGGTGTGTCTGTCTGTCTGCCATAAGGTTGGTGTGTCTGTCTGCCATAAGGTTGGTGTGTCTGTCTGTCTGCCATAAGGTTGGTGTGTCTGTCTGCCATAAGGTTGGTGTGTCTGTCTGTCTGCCATAAGGTTGGTGTGTCTGTCTGCCATAAGGTTGGTGTGTCTGTCTGCCATAAGGTTGGTGTGTCTGTCTGCCATAAGGTTGGTGTGTCTGTCTGCCATAAGGTTGGTGCGTCTGTCTGCCATAAGGTTGGTGTGTCTGTCTGCCATAAGGTTGGTGCGTCTGTCTGCCATAAGGTTGGTGTGTCTGTCTGCCATAAGGTTGGTGTGTGTGCAATAGGTTTGGAAAGTTGAGTATCTCTGCTCTCAGTCGTATTGCCTCTAGCTGGCTTGGTCACGCTAGTTACAATTCAACAGTCAAAACATACTATCATATCAAACCAGAGCAGAGCTAAAACATCTAGATCTTTCTAAACATTGGAAACAGACGGTTTATCCTCTAATGCCTTTAAGTTCTCAACCCTTCTCTGTTTTCCTGGTTATTCATGTCTGTCTTTATAGAGCACGTTTACCAGTGTATTACAGTAGTAACAGTAGAGTGTCTGTCTGTCTGTCTGTCTGTCTGTCTGTCTGTCTGTCTGTCTGTCTGTCTGTCTGTCTGTCTGTCTGTCTGTCTGTCTGTCTGTCTGTCTGTCTGTCTGTCTGTCTGTCTGTCTGTCTGCCTGCCTGCCTGCCTGCCTGCCTGCCTGCCTGCCTGCCTGCCTGTCTGTCTGTCTGTCTGTCTGTCTGTCTCTCTCTCTCTCTCTCTGTCTCTCTGTCTCTCTGTCTGTCTCTCTCTCTCCCTGTCTCTCTGTCTGTCTCTCTCTCTCCTTGTCTCTCTCTCTCTGTCAAATCAATTCAAGGGCTTTATTACTCTCTGTGTAGGGCCAAATAGCATTCTAGTTTGCTCTGTTTTTTTGTTAATTCTTTCCAATGTGTCAAGTAATTATCTTTTTGTTTTCTCATGATGAGTCTAATTGTGTTGCTGTCTTATGGCTTTGTGGGGGTCTGTTTGTGTTTGTGAACAGAGCCCCAGGACCAGCTTGCTTAGGGGACTCTTCTCCAGGTTCATCTCTCTGTAGGTGATGGCTTTGTTATGGAAGGTTTGGGAATCGCTTCCTTTTAGGTGGTTATAGAATTTAACGGCTCTTTTCTGGATTTTGATAATTAGTGGGTATCGGCCTAATTCTGCTCTGCGTTATTTGGTGTTTTACGTTGTACACGGGGGATATTTTTGGTTGGTGAGTTGACCCCAGACCTCACAACCATAAAGAGTAATGGGCTCTATGACTGATTCAAGTATTTTTAGCCAAATCCTAATTGGTATGTTGAAATTTATGTTATTTTTGATGGCATAGAATGCCCTTCTTGCCTTGTCTCTCAGATCGTTCACAGCTTTGTGGAAGTTACCTGTGGCGCTGATGTTTAGGCTGAGGTATGTATCGTTTTTTGTGTGCTGTAGGGCAACAGTGTCTAGATGGAATTTGTATTTGTGGTCCTGGCAACTGGACCTTATTTGGAACACCATTATTTTTGTCTTACTGAGATTTACTGTCAGGACCCAGGTCTGGCAGAATCTGTGCAGAAGATCTAGGTGCTGCTGTAGGTCTTCCTTGGTTGGTGACAGAAGCACCAGACCATCAGCAAACAGTAGACATTTGTCTTCAGATTCTAGTAGGGTGAGGCCCGGGTGTTGCAGACTGTTCTAGTGCCCGCCCCAATTGTGATTTGATTAATGTATATTATTATATTATATTGTTATTATATATGTTGTTGATATATATATATATATATATATATATTGAAGTGGGTCGGGCTCAAGGTGCATCCCTGTCTCACCCCACAACCCTGTGGAAAGAAACAACAAGAATGACAAGTGTTTTGGCACACATTTCTTTCCACAGGGTTGTGGGGTGAGACAGGGATGCACCTTGAGCCCGACCCACAATAATCAAATCACAATTGGCGCGGGCACTACAACAGTCTGCAACACCCGGGAATCTACCAAAAAAAACTATTAACAAGCAGACAACCTGAGAACATGAACAACAATGACAAGTGTTTTGGCACACATTTCTCTGCTTGAAATATTTAGATTTGACAAGGAAGCTGAGCGGTGAAATATATTGTTTTCGGTTTACACCTGCCAAGTTTACACTTTCGCTATCACAGTGAAACATTTTGTCTAGAAGGGATTTCATTTGTTGTTGCCTAATAGTTTTTTTTTGGTAGATTCCCACACTACTTTCCTTCCATCTGTAGCATTTCTTAATATAATTCTGTTCCTTTGGCTTTGATGCCTCATGATTGAGTACTGATCTGTTGAAGTAGACTGTGATTTTGCTGTGGTCTGCTGCTATTTCTCCACCAGGGCCAGAAGACCGTGACTGTGCGTTGCATGTTAAATCCCACCTCGGACTAGACACCTCATCTTCTACGAGGTGGAGGTGTTTGGAGAGACCTGTCACATGGTGGAGATATACGATCAGGATACTTATGTGAGTGGATCAATATGATCAATTATTATTATTATCAATAATAATTATAGTAAGTAAGTAAATGAGCAATCAATCATATCTTCCTGTATGTAACTGTCTTGTCATTCCCCTCCCATCCAGTAGGGGGCAGATGAGTTCATGGGATTGCTGTGTGTGTCAGCCCTCAACCACCCCAACCCCTCGTCCAATCAGGAGCGCAGGAGAACCACTGGCTGCCTCTGAACTCATGGGACAAGAGAAGAAGGTGGAAGAAGGTGTGTCATGATGTAGGAAGGTGGAAGAAGGTGTGTCAGGATGTGGAAGAAGGTGAAAGAATGTGTGTCATGATGTAGGAAGGTGGAAGAAGGTGAAAGAAGGTGGGGCATGATGTAGGAAGGTGGAAGAAGATGGGTCATGATGTAGGAAGGTGGAAGAAGATGGGTAATGATCTAGGAAGGTGGAAGAAGGTGGGTCATGATGTGGAAGAAGGTGGGTCATGATTTCTGAAGGTGGAAGAAGGTGGGTCATGATGTGGAAGAAGGTGAAATAATGTGGAAGAAGGTGGGTCATGCTGTAGGAAGGAGGAAGAAGGTGGGTCATGATGTAGGAAGGTGGAAGAAGGTGGGTCATGATGTAGGAAGGTGGAAGAAGGTATGTCATTATGCAGGAAGGTGGAAGAAGGTGTGTCATGATGTAGGAAGGTGGAAGAAGGTGGTTCATGATGTGGAAGAAGGTGGGTCATGAGGTGGAAGAAGGGGAAGAAGGTGGGTCATGATGTAGGAAGAAGGTGGAAGAAGGTGTGTCATGATGTGGAAGAAGGTGTGTCATGATGTAGGAAGGTGAAATAAGGTGTGTCATGATGTAGGAAGGTGGAAAAAGGTGCTTCATGATGTTGGAAGGTGGAAGAAGGTGGGTCATGATGTAGGAAGGTGGAAGAAGGTGTGTCATGATGTAGGAAGGTGGGTCATGATGTGGAAGGTGAAAGGAGGTGGATGAAGGTGGGTCATGATGTAGGAAAGTGGAAGAAGGTGGGTCATGATGTAGGAAGGTGGAAGAAGGTGTGTCATGATGTGGAAGAAGGTGGGTCATGATGTGGAAGGTGAAAGGAGGTGGATGAAAGTGGGTCATGATGTAGGAAGGTGGAAGAAGGTGTGTCATGATGTGGAAGAAGGTGGGTCATGATGTGGAAGGTGAAAGGAGGTGGATGAAGGTGGTTCATGATGTAGGAAGGTGGGAGAAGGTGGGTCATGATGTAGGAAGCTGGAATAAGTGAAGAAGGTGGGTCATGATCTAGGAAGAAGGTGGGTCATGATGTGGAAGGTGAAAGGAGGTGGATGAAGGTGGGTCATGATGTGGAAGAAGGTGAAATAAGATGTGTCATGATGTAGGAAGGTGGAAGAAGGTGGGTCATGATGTAGGAAGGTGGAAGAAGGTGGAAGAAGGTGGGTCATGATGTAGGAAGGTGGAAGAAGGTGGATAAAGGTGTGTCATGATGTATGAAGGTGGAAGAAGGTGGGTCATGATGTGGGAAGGTAGAAGAAGGTGGAAGAAGGTGGGTCATGATGTAGGAAGGTGGAAGAAGGTGTGTCATGATGTAGGAAGGTGGAACAAGGTGGATAAAGGTGTGTCTTGATGTAGGAAGGTGGAAGAAAGTGGGTCATGATGTGGAAGAAGGTGGAAGAAGGTAGGTCATGATGTGGATGAAGGTGGAAGAAGGTGTGTCATGATGTGGAAGAAGGTGGAAGAAGGTGGATCATGATGCAGGAAGGTGGAAGAAGGTGAAGAAGGTGGGTCATGATGTAGGAAGGTGGAAGAAGGTGGGTCATGATGTGGAAGAAGGTGAAATAAGGCGTGTCATGATGTAGGAAGGTGGAAGAAGGTGGGTCATGATGTAGGAAGGTGGAAGAAGATGGGTAATGATCTAGGAAGGTGGAAGAAGGTGAAAGAAGGTGGGGCATGATGTAGGAAGGTGGAAGAAGGTGGGTCATGATGTAGGAAGGTGGAAGAAGGTGGGTCATAATGTGGGAAGGTGGAAGACGGTGGAATAAGGTGGTTCATGATGTAGGAAGGTGGAAGAAGGTGGATAAAGGTGTGTCATGATGTATGAAGGTGGAAGAAGGTGGGTCATGATGTAGGAAGGTGGAAGAAGGTGGGTCATGATGTGGACGAAGGTGGAAGAAGGTGTGTCATGATGTGGAAGAAGGTGGAAGAAGGTGTGTCATGATGTGGAAGAAAATGTGTCATGATATGGAAGAAGGTGTGTCGTGATGTAGGAAGGTGGAAGAAGGTGGGTCATGATGTAGGAAGGTGGAAGAAGGTGTTTCATGATGTGGAAGAAGGTGTGTCATGAGGTGGAAGAAGGTGGGTCATGATGTAGGAAGAAGGTGGAAGAAGGTGTGTCATGATGTGGAAGAAGGTGTGTCATGATGTAGGAAGGTGGAAGAAGATGGGTCATGATGTAGGAAGGTGGAAGAAGATGGGTAATGATCTAGGAAGGTGGAAGAAGGTGTGTCATGATGTGGAAGAAGGTGGGTCATGATTTCTGAAGGTGGAAGAAGGTGGGTCATGATGTGGAAGAAGGTGAAATAATGTGGAAGAAGGTGGGTCATGCTGTAGGAAGGAGGAAGAAGGTGGGTCATGATGTAGGAAGGTGGAAGAAGGTGGGTCATGATGGAGGAAGGTGGAAGAAGGTATGTCATTATGCAGGAAGGTGGAAGAAGGTGTGTCATGATGTAGGAAGGTGGAAGAAGGTGGTTCATGATGTGGAAGAAGGTGGGTCATGAGGTGGAAGAAGGGGAAGAAGGTGGGTCATGATGTAGGAAGAAGGTGGAAGAAGGTGTGTCATGATGTGGAAGAAGGTGTGTCATGATGTAGGAAGGTGAAATTAGGTGTGTCATGATGTAGGAAGGTGGAAAAAGGTGCTTCATGATGTTGGAAGGTGGAAGAAGGTGGGTCATGATGTAGGAAGGTGGAAGAAGGTGTGTCATGATGTAGGAAGGTGGGTCATGATGTGGAAGGTAAAAGGAGGTGGATGAAGGTGGGTCATGATGTAGGAAAGTGGAAGAAGGTGGGTCATGATGTAGGAAGGTGGAAGAAGGTGTGTCATGATGTGGAAGAAGGTGGGTCATGATGTGGAAAGTGAAAGGAGGTGGATGAAAGTGGGTCATGATGTAGGAAGGTGGAAGAAGGTGTGTCATGATGTGGAAGAAGGTGGGTCATGATGTGGAAGGTGAAAGGAGGTGGATGAAGGTGGTTCATGATGTAGGAAGGTGGGAGAAGGTGGGTCATGATGTAGGAAGCTGGAATAAGTGAAGAAGGTGGGTCATGATCTAGGAAGAAGGTGGGTCATGATGTGGAAGGTGAAAGGAGGTGGATGAAGGTGGGTCATGATGTGGAAGAAGGTGAAATAAGATGTGTCATGATGTAGGAAGGTGGAAGAAGGTGGTTCATGATGTAGGAAGGTGGAAGACGGTGGAATAAGGTGTGTCATGATGTAGGAAGGTGGAAGAAGGTGGATAAAGGTGTGTCATGATGTATGAAGGTGGAAAAAGGTGGGTCATGATGTGGGAAGGTAGAAGAAGGTGGAAGAAGGTGGGTCATGATGTAGGAAGGTGGAAGAAGGTGTGTCATGATGTAGGACGGTGGAAGAAGGTGGATAAAGGTGTGTCTTGGTGTAGGAAGGTGGAAGAAAGTGGGTCATGATGTGGAAGAAGGTGGAAGAAGGTAGGTCATGATGTGGATGAAGGTGGAAGAAGGTGTGTCATGATGTGGAAGAAGGTGGAAGAAGGTGGGTCATGATGTAGGAAGGTGGAAGAAGGTGAAGAAGGTGGGTCATGGTGTAGGAAGGTGGAAGAAGGTGGGTCATGATGTGGAAGAAGGTGAAATAAGGCGTGTCATGATGTAGGAAGGTGGAAGAAGGTGGGTCATGATGTAGGAAGGTGGAAGAAGGTGGTTCATGATGTAGGAAGGTGGAAGACGGTGGAATAAGGTGTGTCATGATGTAGGAAGGTGGAAGCCGGTGGAATAAGGTGGGTCATGATGTAGGAAGGTGGAAGAAGGTGGGTCATAATGTGGGAAGGTGGAAGACGGTGGAATAAGGTGGTTCATGATGTAGGAAGGTGGAAGAAGGTGGATAAAGGTGTGTCATGATGTATGAAGGTGGAAGAAGGTGGGTCATGATGTAGGAAGGTGGAAGAAGGTGGGTCATGATGTGGACGAAGGTGGAAGAAGGTGTGTCATGATGTGGAAGAAGGTGTGTCATGATGCGGAAGAAAATGTGTCATGATGTGGAAGAAGGTGTGTCGTGATGTAGGAAGGTGGAAGAAGGTGGGTCATGATGTAGGAAGGTGGAAGAAGGTGTTTCATGATGTGGAAGAAGGTGTGCCATGAGGTGGAAGAAGGTGGGTCATGATGTAGGAAGAAGGTGGAAGAAGGTGTGTCATGATGTGGAAGAAGGTGTGTCATGATGTAGGAAGGTGAAATAAGGTGTGTCATGATGTAGGAAGGTGGAAAAAGGTGCTTCATGATGTTGGAAGGTGGAAGAAGGTGTGTCATGATGTAGGAAGGTGGAATAAGTGAAGAAGGTGGGTCATGATCTAGGAAGGTGAAAGGAGGTGGATGAAGGTGGGTCATGATGTAGGAAGGTGGAAGAAGGTGTGTCATGATGTGGAAGAAGGTGGGTCATGATGTGGAAGGTGAAAGGAGGTGGATGAAGGTGGGTCATGATGTAGGAAAGTGGAAGATGGTGGGTCATGATGTAGGAAGGTGGAAGAAGGTGGGTCATGATGTAGGAAGGTGGAATAAGTGAAGAAGGTGGGTCATGATCTAGGAAGAAGGTGGGTCATGATGTGGAAGGTGAAAGGAGGTGGATGAAGGTGGGTCATGATGTGGAAGAAGGTGAAATAAGATGTGTCATGATGTAGGAAGGTGGAAGAAGGTGGGTCATGATGTAAGAAGGTGAAAGAAGGTGGAAGAAGGTGTGGCATGATGTAGGAAGGTGGAAGAAGGTGGGTCATGATGTGGGAAGGTGGAAGACGCTGGAATAAGGTGCTTCATGATGTAGGAAGGTGGAAGACGGTGGAATAAGGTGTGTCATGATGTAGGAAGATGGAAGAAGGTGGATAAAGGTGTGTCATGATGTATGAAGGTGGAAGAAGGTGGGTCATGATGTGGGAAGGTGGAAGAAGGTGAAAGAAGGTGGGGCCTGATGTAGGAACGTGGAAGAAGGTGTGTCATGCTGTAGGAAGGTGGAAGAAGGTGGATGAAGGTGGGGCTTGATGTAGGAAGGTGGAAGAAAGTGGGTCATGATGTGGAAGAAGGTGGAAGAAGGTAGGTCATGATGTGGACGAAGGTGGAAGAAGGTGTGTCATGATGTGGAAGAAGGTGGAAGAAGGTGTGTCATGCTGTAGGAAGGTGGAAGAAGGTGGATGAAGGTGGGGCATGATGTAGGAAGGTGGAAGAAGGTGGGTCATGATGTGGAAGAAGGTGAAATAAGGCGTGTCATGATGTAGGAAGGTGGAAGAAGGTGGGTCATGATGTAGGAAGGTGGAAGAAGATGGGTAATGATCTAGGAAGGTGGAAGAAGGTGGAATAAGGTGTGTCATGATGTAGGAAGGTGGAAGACGGTGGAATAAGGTGGGTCATGATGTAGGAAGGTGGAAGAAGGTGGGTAATGATGTGGGAAGGTGGAAGACGGTGGAATAAGGTGGTTCATGATGTAGGAAGGTGGAAGAAGGTGGATAAAGGTGTGTCATGATGTATGAAGGTGGAAGAAGGTGGGTCATGATGTAGGAAGGTGGAAGAAGGTGGGCCATGATGTGGACGAAGGTGGAAGAAGGTGTGTCATGATGTGGAAGAAGGTGGAAGAAGGTGTGTCATGATGTGGAAGAAGATGTGTCATGATGTGGAAGAAGGTGTGTCGTGATGTAGGAAGGTGGAAGAAGGTGGGTCATGATGTGGACGAAGGTGGAAGAAGGTGGGTCATGATGTAGGAAGGTGGAAGAAGGTGAAGAAGGTGGGTAATGGTCTAGGAAGGTGAAAGGAGGTGGAAGAAGGTGTGTCATGATGTGGAAGAAGGTGGGTCATGATTTCTGAAGGTGGAAGAAGGTGGGTCATGATGTAGGAAGGTGGAAGAAGGTGGGTCATGATGTGGAAGAAGGTGGGTCATGATGTAGGAAGGTGGATTAAGGTGGGTCAGGATGTAGGAAGATGGAAGAAGGTGGGTCATGATGTAGGAAGGTGGAAGAAGGTGGAAGAAGGTGTGTCATGATGTAGGAAGGTGGAAGAAGGTGAAGGAAGGTGGATGAAGGTGTGTCATGATGTTGACCAAGGTGGAAGAAGGTGGGTCATGATGTAAGAAGGTGGAAGAAGGTGGAAGAAGGTGTGTCATGATGTGGACGAAGGTGGTAGAAGGTGTGTCATGATGTAGGAAGGTGGAAGAAGGTGTTTCATGATGTGGAAGAAGGTGGGTCATGATGTAGGAAGGTGGAAGAAGGTGTTTCATGATGTCGAAGAAGGTGTGTCATGAGGTGGAAGAAGGTGGGTCATGATGTAGGAAGAAGGTGGAAGAAGGTGTGTCATGATGTGGAAGAAGGTGTGTCATGATGTAGGAAGGTGAAATAAGGTGTGTCATGATGTAGGAAGGTGGAAAAAGGTGCTTCATGATGTTGGAAGGTGGAAGAAGGTGGGTCATGATGTAGGAAGGTGGAATAAGTGAAGAAGGTGGGTCATGATCTAGGAAGGTGAAAGGAGGTGGATGAAGGTGGGTCATGATGTAGGAAAGTGGAAGAAGGTGGGTCATGATGTAGGAAGGTGGAAGAAGGTGTGTCATGATGTGGAAGAAGGTGGGTCATGATGTGGAAGGTGAAAGGAGGTGGATGAAAGTGGGTCATGATGTAGGAAGGTGGAAGAAGGTGTGTCATGATGTGGAAGAAGGTGGGTCATGATGTGGAAGGTGAAAGGAGGTGGATGAAGGTGGGTCATGATGTAGGAAAGTGGAAGATGGTGGGTCATGATGTAGGAAGGTGGAAGAAGGTGGGTCATGATGTAGGAAGGTGGAATAAGTGAAGAAGGTGGGTCATGATCTAGGAAGAAGGTGGGTCATGATGTGGAAGGTGAAAGGAGGTGGATGAAGGTGGGTCATGATGTGGAAGAAGGTGAAATAAGATGTGTCATGATGTCGGAAGGTGGAAGAAGGTGGGTCATGATGTAAGAAGGTGAAAGAAGGTGGAAGAAGGTGTGGCATGATGTAGGAAGGTGGAAGAAGGTGGGCCATGATGTGGGAAGGTAGAAGAAGGTGGAAGAAGGTGGGTCATGATGTAGGAATGTGGAAGAAGGTGTGTCATGATATAGGAAGGTGGAATAAGGTGGATAAAGGTGTGTCTTGATGTAGGAAGGTGGAAGAAAGTGGGTCATGATGTGGAAGAAGGTGGAAGAAGGTAGGTCATGATGTGGACGAAGGTGGAAGAAGGTGTGTCATGATGTGGAAGAAGGTGGAAGAAGGTGGGTCATGATGTAGGAAGGTGGAAGAAGGTGAAGAAGGTGGGTCATGGTCTAGGAAGGTGGAAGAAGGTGGGTCATGATGTGGAAGAAGGTGAAATAAGGCGTGTCATGATGTAGGAAGGTGGAAGAAGGTGGGTCATGATGTAGGAAGGTGGAAGAAGGTGGTTCATGATGTAGGAAGGTGGAAGACGGTGGAATAAGGTGTGTCATGATGTAGGAAGGTGGAAGACGGTGGAATAAGGTGGGTCATGATGTAGGAAGGTGGAAGAAGGTGGGTAATGATGTGGGAAGGTGGAAGACGGTGGAATAAGGTGGTTCATGATGTAGGAAGGTGGAAGAAGGTGGATAAAGGTGTGTCATGATGTATGAAGGTGGAAGAAGGTGGGTCATGATGTAGGAAGGTGGAAGAAGGTGGGTCATGATGTGGACGAAGGTGGAAGAAGGTGTGTCATGATGTGGAAGAAGGTGGAAGAAGGTGTGTCATGATGTGGAAGAAGATGTGTCATGATGTGGAAGAAGGTGTGTCGTGATGTAGGAAGGTGGAAGAAGGTGGGTCATGATGTGGACTAAGGTGGAAGAAGGTGGGTCATGATGTAGGAAGGTGGAAGAAGGTGAAGAAGGTGGGTCATGGTCTAGGAAGGTGAAAGGAGGTGGAAGAAGGTGTGTCATGATGTGGAAGAAGGTGGGTCATGATTTCTGAAGGTGGAAGAAGGTGGGTCATGATGTAGGAAGGTGGAAGAAGGTGGGTCATGATGTGGAAGAAGGTGGGTCATGATGTAGGAAGGTGGATTAAGGTGGGTCATGATGTAGGAAGATGGAAGAAGGTGGGTCATGATGTAGGAAGGTGGAAGAAGGTGGAAGAAGGTGTGTCATGATGTAGGAAAGTGGAAGAAGGTGGATAAAAGTGTGTCATGATGTAGGAAGGTGGAAGAAGGTGAAGGAAGGTGGTTGAAGGTGTGTCATGATGTGGACCAAGGTGGAAGAAGGTGGGTCATGATGTAAGAAGGTGGAAGAAGGTGGAAGAAGGTGTGTCATGATGTGGACGAAGGTGGTAGAAGGTGTGTCATGATGTAGGAAGGTGGAAGAAGGTGTTTCATGATGTGGAAGAAGGTGGATCATGATGTAGGAAGGTGGAAGAAGGTGTTTCATGATGTGGAAGAAGGTGTGTCATGAGGTGGAAGAAGGTGGGTCATGATGTAGGAAGAAGGTGGAAGAAGGTGTGTCATGATGTGGAAGAAGGTGTGTCATGATGTAGGAAGGTGAAATAAGGTGTGTCATGATGTAGGAAGGTGGAAAAAGGTGCTTCATGATGTTGGAAGGTGGAAGAAGGTGGGTCATGATGTAGGAAGGTGGAATAAGTGAAGAAGGTGGGTCATGATCTAGGAAGGTGAAAGGAGGTGGATGAAGGTGGGTCATGATGTAGGAAGGTGGAAGAAGGTGTGTCATGATGTAGGAAGGTGGGTCATGATGTGGAAGGTGAAAGGAGGTGTATGAAGGTGGGTCATGATGTAGGAAAGTGGAAGAAGGTGGGTCATGATGTAGGAAGGTGGAAGAAGGTGTGTCATGATGTGGACGAAGGTGGGTCATGATGTGGAAGGTGAAAGGAGGTGGATGAAAGTGGGTCATGATGTAGGAAGGTGGAAGAAGGTGTGTCATGATGTGGAAGAAGGTGGGTCATGATGTGGAAGGTGAAAGGAGGTGGATGAAGGTGGGTCTGGATGTAGGAAAGTGGAAGATGGTGGGTCATGATGTAGGAAGGTGGAAGAAGGTGGGTCATGATGTAGGAAGGTGGAATAAGTGAAGAAGGTGTGGCATGATGTAGGAAGGTGGAAGAAGGTGGGTCATGATGTGGGAAGGTGGAAGACGCTGGAATAAGGTGCTTCATGATGTAGGAAGGTGGAAGACGGTGGAATAAGGTGTGTCATGATGTAGGAAGATGGAAGAAGGTGGATAAAGGTGTGTCATGATGTATGAAGGTGGAAGAAGGTGGGTCATGATGTGGGAAGGTAGAAGAAGGTGGAAGAAGGTGGGTCATGATGTAGGAAGGTGGAAGAAGGTGTGTCATGATGTAGGAAGGTGGAACAAGGTGGATAAAGGTGTGTCTTGATGTAGGAAGGTGGAAGAAAGTGGGTCATGATGTGGAAGAAGGTGGAAGAAGGTAGGTCATGATGTGGACGAAGGTGGAAGAAGGTGTGTCATGATGTGGAAGAAGGTGGAAGAAGGTGTGTCATGATGTGGAAGAAGATGTGTCATGATGTGGAAGAAGGTGTGTCGTGATGTAGGAAGGTGGAAGAAGGTGGGTCATGATGAGCAGAGCTGTTTGTAAAGAGTCTTTTTGATGAGCAGAGCTGTTTATAAAGAGTCTTTTTGATGAGCAGAGCTGTTTATAAAGAGTCTTTTTGATGAGCAGAGCTGTTTATAAAGAGTCTTTATGATGAGCAGAGCTGTTTATAAGGAGTCTTTATGATGAGCAGAGCTGTTTATAAAGAGTCTTTTTGATGAGCAGAGCTGTTTATAAGGAGTCTTTTTGATGAGCAGAGCTGTGTTCTGTCTGTCTGTCTGTCTGTCTGTCTGTCTGTCTTCTCTCTCTCCTTCTCTTCCTCCTTCTCTCCTCTTCCTCCTCTCCCTTCTTCTCTCCTTCTCTTCTCTCCTTCTCTACCACCTTCTCTACCTCCTTCACTACCTCCTTCACTCCCTCTCTCCCTCCTCTCCTTCCTTCCCTACCTCTCTCCCTCCTTCTCTCCTTCCTTCCCTCCCTCTCTCCCTCCTTCTCTCCTTCCTTCCCCTCCCTCTCTCCCTCCTTCTCTCCTTCCCCCCTCCCTCCCTC
>NC_088238.1:61952009-61967009 GCF_036934945.1 Oncorhynchus masou masou | reverse complement strand
CACACACACACCTGCAAAACACACACACACCAGCAAAACACACACACACACCTGCAAAACACACACACACCAGCAAAACACACACACACCAGCAAAACACACACACACACCAGCAAAAACACACACACACCAGCAAAACACACACACACCAGCAAAACACACACACACCAGCAAAACACACACACACCAGCAAAACACACACACACCAGCAAAACACACACACACCAGCAAAACACACACACACCAGCAAAACACACACACCAGCAAAACACACACACATCAGCAAAACACACACACCAGCAAAACACACACACACCAGCAAAACACACACACACCAGCAAAACACACACACACCAGCAAAACACACGCACACACACACCAGCAAAACACACACACACCAGCAAAACACACACACACCAGCAAAACACACGCACACACACACCAGCAAAACACACACACACCAGCAAAACACACACACACCTGCAAAACACACACACCTGCAAAACACACACACACCAGCAAAACACACACACACACCAGCAAAACACACACACACCAGCAAAACACACACACACCAGCAAAACACACACACACCAGCAAAACACACACACCAGCAAAACACACACACACCAGCAAAACATACACACACCAGCAAAACACACACACACCATCAAAACACACAAAAACCAGCAAAACACACACACACCTGCAAAACACACACACACCAGCAAAACACACACACACACCTGCAAAACACACACACACCAGCAAAACACACACACACCAGCAAAACACACACACACACCAGCAAAACACACACACACCAGCAAAACACACACACACCAGCAAAACACACACACACCAGCAAAACACACACACACCAGCAAAACACACACACACCAGCAAAACACACACACCAGCAAAACACACACACACCAGCAAAACACACACACCAGCAAAACACACACACACCAGCAAAACACACACACACCAGCAAAACACACACACACCTGCAAAACAGACACACACCAGCAAAACACACACACACACACACACACCAGCAAAACACACACACACACACACACACACCAGCAAAACACACACACACACCAGCAAAACACACACACACTAGCAAAACACACACACACCAGCAAAACACACACACACCAGCAAAACACACACACACACACACCAGCAAAACACACACACACCAGCAAAACACACACACACCTGCAAAACACACACACCTGCAAAACACACACACACCAGCAAAACACACACACACACCAGCAAAACACACACACACCAGCAAAACACACACACACACCAGCAAAACACACACACACCACCAGCAAAACACACACACACAGCAAAACACACACACACCAGCAAAACACACACACACCAGCAAAACACACACACACCTGCAAAACACACACACACCAGCAAAACACACACACACCATCAAAACACACAAAAACCAGCAAAACACACACACACCTGCAAAACACACACACACCAGCAAAACACACACACACCTGCAAAACACACACACACCAGCAAAACACACACACACCTGCAAAACACACACACACCAGCAAAACACACACACACCAGCAAAACACACACACACCAGCAAAACACACACACACACCAGCAAAACACACACACACCAGCAAAACACACACACACCAGCAAAACACACACACACCAGCAAAACACACACACCCAGCAAAACACACACACACACCAGCAAAACACACACACACACCAGCAAAACACACACACACCAGCAAAACACACACACACCAGCAAAACACACACACACCAGCAAAACACACACACACCAGCAAAACACACACACACCAGCAAAACACACACACACCAGCAAAACACACACACCAGCAAAAACACACACACACCAGCAAAACACACACACACCAGCAAAACACACACACACCTGCAAAACACACACACACCAGCAAAACACACACACACACACACACACCAGCAAAACACACACACACACACACCAGCAAAACACACACACACACACACACCAGCAAAACACACACACACACACACACACACCAGCAAAACACACACACACACACACACCAGCAAAACACACACACCAGCAAAACACACACACCAGCAAAACACACACACACCAGCAAAACACACACACACCTGCAAAACACACACACACCAGCAAAACACACACACACACACCTGCAAAACACACACACACACACACCAGCAAAACACACACACACACACACCAGCAAAACACACACATACACCAGCAAAACACACACACACCAGCAAACACACACACACACCAGCAAAACACACACACACCAGCAAAACACACACACACACCAGCAAAAACACACACACCAGCAAAACACACACACACCAGCAAAACACACACACACCAGCAAAACACACACACACACACACACACACACCAGCAAAACACACACACACCAGCAACACACACACACACACACACCAGCAACACACACACACACACCAGCAAAACACACACACACCAGCAAAACACACACACACCTGCAAAACACACACACCTGCAAAACACACACACACCAGCAAAACACACACACACACCAGCAAAACACACACACACCAGCAAAACACACACACACACCAGCAAAACACACACACACCATCAAAACACACAAAAACCAGCAAAACACACACACACCTGCAAAACACACACACACCAGCAAAACACACACACCCTGCAAAACACACACACACCTGCAAAACACACACACACCAGCAAAACACACACACACCAGCAAAACACACACACACCAGCAAAACACACACACACCAGCAAAACACACACACACACCAGCAAAACACACACACACCATCAAAACACACAAAAACCAGCAAAACACACACACACCTGCAAAACACACACACACCAGCAAAACACACACACACCTGCAAAACACACACACACCAGCAAAACACACACACACCATCAAAACACACAAAAACCAGCAAAACACACACACACCTGCAAAACACACACACACCAGCAAAAAACACACACACCTGCAAAACACACACACACCAGCAAAACACACACACACCTGCAAAACACACACACACCAGCAAAACACACACACACCAGCAAAACACACACACACCAGCAAAACACACACACACACCAGCAAAACACACACACACCAGCAAAACACACACACACCAGCAAAACACACACACACCAGCAAAACACACACACACCAGCAAAACACACACACACCAGCAAAACACACACACACACCAGCAAAACACACACACACACCAGCAAAACACACACACACCAGCAAAACACACACACACCAGCAAAACACACACACACCAGCAAAACACACACACACCAGCAAAACACACACACACCAGCAAAACACACACACACCAGCAAAACACACACACCAGCAAAACACACACACCAGCAAAACACACACACACCAGCAAAACACACACACACCAGCAAAACACACACACACCAGCAAAACAACACACACACACACCAGCAAAACACACACACACACACACCAGCAAAACACACACACACACACACACCAGCAAAACACACACACACACACACACACCAGCAAAACACACACACACACACACACACCAGCAAAACACACACACCAGCAAAACACACACCAGCAAAACACACACACACCAGCAAAACACACACACACCAAAAACACACACACCAGCAAAACACACACACACCACACACCTGCAAAACACACACACACACACACCAGCAAAACACACACACACACACACCAGCAAAACACACACATACACCAGCAAAACACACACACACCAGCAAAACACACACACACCAGCAAAACACACACACACCAGCAAAACACACACACACACCAGCAAAACACACACACACCAGCAAAACACACACACACCCAGCAAAACACACACACCCAGCAAAACACACACACACCAGCAAACACACACACACCAGCAAAACACACACACACCAGCAACACACACACACACACACACCAGCAACACACACACACACACAGCAAAACACACACACACCAGCAAAACACACACACACAAACACACACACACCTGCAAAACACACACACCTGCAAAACACACACACACCAGCAAAACACACACACACACCAGCAAAACACACACACACCAGCAAAACACACACACACACCAGCAAAACACACACACACCATCAAAACACACAAAAACCAGCAAAACACACACACACCTGCAAAACACACACACCCAGCAAAACACACACACACCTGCAAAACACACACACACCTGCAAAACACACACACACCAGCAAAACACACACACACCAGCAAAACACACACACACCAGCAAAACACACACACACACCAGCAAAACACACACACACCAGCAAAACACACACACACCAGCAAAACACACACACACACCAGCAAAACACACACACACCAGCAAAACACACACACACCAGCAAAACAGCAAAACACACACACACCAGCAAAACACACACACACACACCAGCAAAACACACACACACCAGCAAAACACACACACCAGCAAAACACACACACACCAGCAAAACACACACACACCAGCAAAACACACACACACCTGCAAAACACACACACACCAGCAAAACACACACACACACACACCAGCAAAACACACACACACACACACCAGCAAAACACACACACACACACACACACCAGCAAAACACACACATACACCAGCAAAACACACACACACCAGCAAAACACACACACACCAGCAAAACACACACACACCAGCAAAACACACACACACACCAGCAAAACACACACACACCAGCAAAACACACACACACCAGCAAAAACACACACACACCAGCAAAACACCAGCAACACACACACACACACACACCAGCAAAACACACACACACCAGCAAAACACACACACACCAGCAAAACACACACACACCTGCAAAACACACACACACCTGCAAAACACACACACACCTGCAAAACACACACACACCTGCAAAACACACACACACCAGCAAAACACACACACACCTGCAAAACACACACACACCAGCAAAAACACACACACACCAGCAAAACACACACACACCAGCAAAACACACGCACACACACACCAGCAAAACACACACACACACATGGACAAAGCCTAGTGGTTAGAGTGTAGGGGCGGCAGGTAGCCTAGTGGTTAGAGTGGAGGGATGGCAGGTAGCCTAGTGGTTAGAGTGGAGGGATGGCAGGTAGCCTAGTGGTTAGTGTGTAGGGGGGCAGGTAGCCTAGTGGTTAGAGTGTAGGGGGAGCAGGTAGTCTAGTGGTTAGAGTGTAGGAGCGGCAGGTAGCCTAGTGGTTAGAGTGTAGCGGGGCAGGTAGCCTAGTGGTTAGAGTGGAGGGATGGCAGGTAGCCTAGTGGTTAGTGTGTAGGGGGGCATGTAGCCTAGTGGTTAGAGTGGAGGGATGGCAGGTAGCCTAGTGGTTAGTGTGTAGGGGGACAGGTAGCCTAGTGGTTAGAGTGTATGGGCGGCAGGGTAGCCTAGTATTTAGAGTGTAGCGGGGCAGCTAGCCTAGTGGTTAGTGTGTAGGGGGGCATGTAGCCTAGTGGTTAGAGTGGAGGGATGGCAGGTAGCCTGGTGGTTAGTGTGTAGGGGGACAGGTAGCCTAGTGGTTAGAGTGTATGGGCGGCAGGGTAGTCTAGTGGTTAGAGTGTAGCGGGCAGGTAGCCTAGTGGTTAGAGTGGATGGAGGGGGCAGGTAGTCTAGTGATTAGAGTGTAGAGGAGGCAGGTAGCCTAGTGGTTAGAGTGTAGGGGGAGCAGGTAGTCTAGTGGTTAGAGTGTAGAGGCAGCAGGGTAGCCTAGTGGTTAGAGTGTAGCGGGGCAGGTAGCCTAGTGGTTAGTGTGTAGGGGGAGCAGGTGGTCTAGTGGTTAGAGTGTAGGGGACCGCAGTTAGCCTAGTGGTTAGAGTGTATGGGCAGCAGGGTAGCCTAGTGGTTAGAGTGTAGGGGCGGCAGGTAGTCTAGTGGTTAGAGTGTAGCGGGTAGGTAGCCTAGTGGTTAGAGTGGAGGGAGGGGGCAGGTAGTCTAGTAATTAGAGTGTAGAGGAGGCAGGTAGCCTAGTGGTTAGAGTGTAGCGGGGCAGGTAGCCTAGTGGTTAGTGTGTAGGGGGAGCAGGTGGTCTATTGGTTAGAGTGTAGGGGACCGCAGTTAGCCTAGTGGTTAGAGTGTATGGGCGGCAGGGTAGCCTAGTGGTTAGAGTGGAGGGGGGGCAGGTAGCCTAGTGGTTAGAGTGTAGGGGCGGGGGGGCAGGTAGCCTAGTGGTTAGAGTGGAGGGGGGGCAGGTAGCCTAGTGGTTAGAGTGTAGGGGCGGGGGGGGCAGGTAGTCTAGTGGTTAGAGTGTAGAGGCAGCAGGGTAGCCTAGTGGTTAGAGTGGAGGGGGGGCAGGTAGCCTAGTGGTTAGAGTGTAGGGGCGGGGGCAGGTAGCCTAGTGGTTAGAGTGGAGGGGGGGCAGGTAGCCTAGTGGTTAGAGTGTAGGGGCGGGGGCAGGTAGTCTAGTGGTTAGAGTGTCGGGGCGGGGGGCAGGTAGTCTAGTGTTTTGAGTGGAGGGGGGCAGGTAGCCTAGTGGTTAGAGTGTCGGGGCGGGGGCAGGTAGTCTAGTGGTTAGAGTGGAGGGGGGCAGGTAGTCTAGTGGTTAGAGTGTAGGGGGCGGGGGGCAGGTAACCTAGTGGTTAGAGTGGAGGGGGGGGGGCAGGTAGTCTAGTGGTTAGAGTGGAGGGGGGCAGGTAGTCTAGTGGTTAGAGTGGAGGGGGGGCAGGTAGCCTAGTGGTTAGAGTGGAGGGGGGCAGGTAGTCTAGTGGTTAGAGTGGAGGGGGGGGTGGCAGGTAGCCTAGTGGTTAGAGGGAGGGGGGCAGGTAGCCTAGTGGTTAGAGTGGAGGGGGGGGGCAGGTAGTCTAGTGGTTAGAGTGGAGGGGGGGCAGGTAGTCTAGTGGTTAGAGTGGAGGGGGGGCAGGTAGTCTAGTGGTTAGAGTGGAGGGGGGGCAGGTAGCCTAGTGGTTAGAGTGGAGGGGGCTGGTAGCCTAGTGGTTAGAGTGGAGGGGGGCAGGTAGTCTAGTGGTTAGAGTGGAGGGGGCAGGTAGTCTAGTGGTTAGAGTGTCGGGGCGGGGGCAGGTAGTCTAGTGGTTAGAGTGTAGGGGGGGGCAGGTAGTCTAGTGGTTAGAGTGGAGGGGGGGGCAGGTAGTCTAGTGGTTAGAGTGTAGGGGCGGGGGCAGGTAGCCTAGTGGTTAGAGTGGAGGGGGGGGCAGGTAGTCTAGTGGTTAGAGTGGAGGGTGGGCAGGTAGTCTAGTGGTTAGAGTGGAGGGGGGGCGCAGGTAACCTAGTGGTTAGAGTGGAGGGTGGGCAGGTAGTCTAGTGGTTAGAGTGGAGGGGGGGCAGGTAGCCTAGTGGTTAGAGTGGAGGGGGGCAGGTAGCCTAGTGGTTAGAGTGGAGGGGGGGGGCAGTTAGTCTAGTGGTTAGAGTGGAGGGGGGCAGGTAGTCTAGTGGTTAGAGTGGAGGGGGGGCAGGTAGCCTAGTGGTTAGAGTGGAGGGGGCAGGTAGCCTAGTGGTTAGAGTGGAGGGGGGGCAGGTAGTCTAGTGGTTAGAGTGGAGGGGGGCAGGTAGTGTAGTGGTTAGATTGTCGGGGCGGGGGGGCAGGTAGTCTAGTGGTTAGAGTTTAGGGGGTGGGGCAGGTAGTCTAGTGGTTAGAGTGGAGGGGGGGAGGGGCAGGTAGTCTAGTGGTTAGAGTGTAGGGGGGGAGGCAGGTAGTCACCCATGGCTATGCCCCTGCCCAGTCATGTGAAATCCATAGATTAATTAATTAATTTATATGAACTATATCTCAGACAATCCGTTGAAATTGCTGTAAATTGCGTTTATATTATTATTAAGTTTAAAATCAACAGTTTTTTGTATTTATTTTTAATCCAGCAATATGGATAACTGTAATCCATTCCTTCAGTTCGGTCTCTAACTAGGTCCTCTATGATGTGGTTTCATTCAGGCTTTAATCTTCATCAACGAGCCACAACGGAGAGGCCTCACTCTGGGAACTACTTCTACGTTCAACATGTCCATATTGTAAGATCTCTGTCTGACCAAGAGGAACGATCCTGGAGAATTTCCAACTCCACATGTGCAGCCGTACAAGCTACTGTAGTTACCAGCTTTTCGGGTTTGACCTCACAGTCAACTTAAAAATCTTCTATGGCCCTTCTCCTTTCTCTCTCAGCTACATATTCTGACTCGGTTTCCCTCTGAAAGGTCAACGATGGAGAATCGGGATGCTCCTCATCGCTGCGTCTGTTAACATTGCCAGTCGTAGACATTTCTCTCTTAGACATGTGATGATGTGTTCCCGTGTTGGCTGTCTGAGTGTCATGTGTTCTGTTTAGAACAGTTGCACATCAAATCAAATCAAATGTATTTATATAGCCCTTCGTACATCAGCTGATATCTCAAAGTGCTGTACAGAAACCCAGCCTAAAACCCCAAACAGCAAGCAATGCAGGTGTAGAAGCACGGTGGCTTGGAAAAACTCCCTAGAAAGGCCAAAACCTAGGAAGAAACCTAGAAAGGAACCAGACTATGTGGGGTGGCCAGTCCCCTTCTGGCTGTACTGGGTAGAGAGGAACCAGGCTATGAGGGATGGCCAGTCCTCTTCTGGCTCTGCCCGAGTGGAGATTATAACAGAACATGGCCAAGATGTTCAAATGTTCGTAAATGACCAGCATGGTCCAATAATAATAAGGCAGAACAGTTGAAACTGGAGCAGCAGCATGGCCAGGTGGACTGGGGACAGCAAGGAGTCATCATGTCAGGTAGTCCTGGGGCATGGTCCTAGGGCTCAGGTCCTCCGAGAGAGAGAAAGAAAGAGAGAATTAGAGAGAGCACACTTAAATTCACACAGGACACCGAATAGGACAGGAGAAGTACTCCAGATAAAACAGACTGACCCTCCCCCGACACATAAACTACTGCAGCATAAATACTGGAGGCTGAGACAGGAGGGGTCAGGAGACACTGTGGCCCCATGCGAGGACACCCCCGGACAGGGCCACACAGGAAGGATATCCAATCAAATCTGAGAGGGGGGGTGTGGACATCCAATCAAAATGAGAGAACAGGGTAAGTTAATGTTCTGACAGGAACAACCTGTGTCTTCGTCCCTCTTTTTTATCCATCTTTCTTTGTCATCATTTGTTCTTTCCCAACTCCCCTCTCCACCCCTCCATCTCAATCCCTGTCTTTCCTATCAATCTCTTCATCTTGTAGTTTCCAACCCCCTCGCCCTCCTCTCCCTGGTCCTATATCTCCATGACCCTCCATGACTCTGGTCTTATCTCTCCATGACCCTGGTCCCATCTCTCCATGACCCTGGTCCCATCTCTCCATGACCCTGGTCCCATCTCTCCATGACCCTGGTCCCATCTCTCCATGACCCTGGTCCCATCTCTCCATTATTCTGGTCCCATCTCTCCATGACCCTGGTCCCATCTCTCCATGACCCTGGTCCCATCTCTCCATGACCCTGGTCCCATCTCTCCATCTTCCGGCGTCGACAGAGATGGCCGCCTCGCTTCGCGTTCCTAGGAAACTATGCAGTTTTTTGTTTTTTTTTACGTGTTATTTCTTACATTAGTACCCCAGGTCATCTTAGGTTTCATTACATACAGTCGAGAAGAACTACTGTATATAAGATCAGCGTCAACTCACCATCAGTACGACCAAGAATATGTTTTTCGCGACGCGGATCCTGTGTTCTGCCTTACTAACAGGACAACGGAATGGATCGCATGCAGCGACCCAAAAACGACTCCGAAAAAGAGGGAAACGAGGCGGTCTTCTGGTCAGACTCCGGAGACGGGCACACCGTGCACCACTCCCTAGCATTCTTCTTGCCAATGTCCAGTTTCTTGACAACAAGGTTGATGAAATCCGAGCAAGGGTAGCATTCCAGAGGGACATCAGAGACTGTAACTTTCTGTGCTTCACGGAAACATGGCTCACTGGAGAGACGCTGTCCGAAGCGGTGCAGCCAACGGGTTTCTCCACGCATCACGCCGACAGAAACAAACACCTTTCTGGTAAGAAGAGGGGTGGGGGCGTATGCCTTATGGCTAACGAGGCATGGTGCGATGAAAGAAATATACAGGAACTCAAATCCTTCTGTTCACCTGATTTAGAATTCCTCACAATCAAATGTAGACCGCATTATCTACCAAGAGAATTCTCTTCGTTTATAATCACAGCCGTATATATCCCCCCAAGCAGACATATCGATGGCTCTGAACGAACTTTATTTAACTCTTTGCAAACTGGAAACCATTTATCCGGAGGCTGCATTCATTGTTGCTGGGGATTTTAACAAGGCTAATCTGAAAACAAGACTCCCTATATTTTATCAGCATATCGATTGCGCAACCAGGGGTGGAAAACCTTGGATCACTGTTACTCTAACGTCCGCGACGCATATAAGGCCCTGCCCCGCCCCCTTTCGGAAAAGCTGACCACGACTCCATTTTGCTGATACCTGCCTACAGACAAAAACTAAAACAAGAAGCTCCCACGCTGAGGTCTGTCCAACGCTGGTCCGACCAAGCTGACTCCACACCCCAAGACTGCTTACATCACGTGGACTGGGACATGTTTCGTATTGCGTCAGATAACAACATTGACGAATACGCTGATTCGGTGTGCGAGTTCATTAGAACGTGCGTTGATGATGTCGTTCCCATAGCAACGATTAAAACATTCCCTAACCAGAAACCGTGGATTGATGGCAGCATTCGCGTGAAACTGAAAGCGCGAACCACTGCTTTTAATCAGGGCAAGGTGTCTGGTAACATGACTGAATACAAACAGTGCAGCTATTCCCTCCGTAAGGCTATCAAACAAGCTAAGCGTCAGTACAGAGACAAAGTAGAATCTCATTTCAATGGCTCAGACACAAGACGCATGTGGCAGGGTCTACAGTCAATCACGGACTACAGGAAGAAATCCAGCCCAGTCACGGACCAGGATGTCTTGCTCCCAGGCAGACTAAATAACTTTTTTGCCCGCTTTGAGGACAATACAGTGCCACTGACACGGCCTGCAACGGAAACATGCGGTCTCTCCTTCACTGCAGCCGAGGTGAGTAAAACATTTAAACGTGTTAACCCTCGCAAGGCTGCAGGCCCAGACGGCATCCCCAGCCGCGCCCTCAGAGCATGCGCAGACCAGCTGGCTGGTGTGTTTACGGACATATTCAATCAATCCCTATACCAGTCTGCTGTTCCCACATGCTTCAAGAGGGCCACCATTGTTCCTGTTCCCAAGAAAGCTAAGGTAACTGAGCTAAACGACTACAGCCCCGTAGCACTCACTTCCGTCATCATGAAGTGCTTTGAGAGACTAGTCAAGGACCATATCACCTCCACCCTACCTGACACCCTAGACCCACTCCAATTTGCTTACCGCCTAAATAGGTCCACAGACGATGCAATCTCAACCACACTGCACACTGCCCTAACCCATCTGGACAAGAGGAATACCTATGTGAGAATGCTGTTCATCGACTACAGCTCGGCATTCAACACCATAGTACCCTCCATGCTCGTCATCAAGCTCAAGACCCTGGGTCTCGACCCCGCCCTGTGCAACTGGGTACTGGACTTCCTGACGGGCCGCCCCCAGGTGGTGAGGGTAGGTAACAACATCTCCTCCCGCTGATCCTCAACACTGGGGCCCCACAAGGGTGCGTTCTGAGCCCTCCCCTGTACTCCCTGTTCACCCACGACTGCGTGGCCACGCACGCCTCCAACTCAATCATCAAGTTTGCGGACGACACAACAGTGGTAGGCTTGATTACCAACAACGACGAGACGGCCTACAGGGAGGAGGTGAGGGCCTCGGAGTGTGGTGTCAGGAAAATAACCTCACACTCAACGTCAACAAAACTAAGGAGATGATTGTGGACTTCAGGAAACAGCAGAGGGAACACCCCCTATCCACATCGATGGAACAGTAGTGGAGAGAGTAGCAAGTTTTAAGTTCCTCGGCATACACATCACAGACAAACTGAATTGGTCCACTCACACAGACAGCATCGTGAAGAAGGCGCAGCAGCGCCTCTTCAACCTCAGGAGGCTGAAGAAATTCGGCTTGTCACCAAAAGCACTCACAAACTTCTACAGATGCACAATCGAGAGCATCCTGGCGGGCTGTATCACCGCCTGGTACGGCAACTGCTCCGCCCTCAACCGTAAGGCTCTCCAGAGGGTAGTGAGGTCTGCACAACGCATCACCGGGGGCAAACTACCTGCCCTCCAGGACACCTACACCACCCGATGTTACAGGAAGGCCATAAAGATCATCAAGGACATCAACCACCCGAGCCACTGCCTGTTCACCCCGCTATCATCCAGAAGGCGAGGTCAGTACAGGTGCATCAAAGCTGGGACCGAGAGACTGAAAAACAGCTTCTATCTCAAGGCCATCAGACTGTTAAACAGCCACCACTAACATTGAGTGGCTGCTGCCAACACACTGACACTGACTCAACTCCAGCCACTTTAATAATGGGAATTGATGGGAAATGATGTAAATATATCACTAGCCACTTTAAACAATGCTACCTTATATAATGTTACTTACCCTACATTATTCATCTCATATGCATACGTATATACTGTACTCTATATCATCGACTGCATCCTTATGTAATACATGTATCACTAGCCAATTTAACTATGCCACTTTGTTTACATACTCATCTCATATGTATATACTGTACTCGATACCATCTACTGTATCTTGCCTATGCTGCTCTGTACCATCACTCATTCATATATCCTTATGTACATATTCTTTATCCCCTTACACTGTGTATAAGACAGTAGTTTAGGAATTGTTAGTTAGATTACTTGTTGGTTATTACTGCATTGTCGGAACTAGAAGCACAAGCATTTCGCTACACTCGCATCAACATCTGCTAACCATGTGTATGTGACAAATAAAATTTGATTTGATTTGATTTGATGACCCTCCATGACTCTGGTCCCATCTCTCCATGACCCTGGTCCCATCTCTCCATGACCCTGGTCCTATCTCTCCCATGACCCTGGTCCCATTTCTCCATGACCCTGGTCCCATCTCTCCATGACCCTGGTCCCATCTCTCCATGACCCTGGTCCCATCTCTCCATGACCCTGGTCCCATTTCTCCATGACCCTGGTCCCATCTCTCCATGACTCTGGTCCTATCTCTCCATGACCCTGGTCCCATCTCTCCATGACCCTGGTCCCATTTCTCCATGACCCTGGTCCCATCTCTCCATGACTCTGGTCCCATCTCTCCATGACCCTGGTCCCATCTCTCCATGACCCTGGTCCCATCTCTCCATGACCCTGGTCCCATCTCCCATGACCCTGGTCCCATCTCTCCATGACCCTGGTCCCATCTCTCCATGACCCTGGTCCCATCTCTCCATGACCCTGGTCCCATCTCTCCATGACCCTGGTCCCATCTCTCCATGACCCTGGTCCCATTTCTCCATGACCCTGGTCCCATCTCTCCATGACTCTGGTCCCATCTCTCCATGACCCTGGTCCCATCTCTCCATGACCCTGGTCCCATCTCTCCATGACCCTGGTCCCATCTCTCCATGACCCTGGTCCCATCTCTCCATGACCCTGGTCCCATCTCTCCATGACCCTGGTCCCATCTCTCCATGACCCTGGTCCCATCTCTCCATGACCCTGGTCCCATCTCTCCATGACCCTGGTCCCATCTCTCCATGACCCTGGTCCCATCTCTCCATGACCCTGGTCCCATCTCTCCATGACCCTGGTCCCATCTCTCCATGACCCTGGTCCCATCTCTCCATGACCCTGGTCCCATCTCTCCATGACCCTGGTCCCATCTCTCCATGACCCTGGTCCCATCTCTCCATGACCCTGGTCCCATCTCTCCATGACCCTGGTCCCATCTCTCCATGACCCTGGTCCCATCTCTCCATGACCCTGGTCCCATCTCTCCATGACCCTGGTCCCATCTCTCCATGACCCTGGTCCCATCTCTCCATGACCCTGGTCCCATCTCTCCATGACCCTGGTCCCATCTCTCCATGACCCTGGTCCCATCTCTCCATGACCCTGGTCCCATCTCTCCATGACTCAGGTCAATTAGGTTTTTATCGTGTTGGGCTGGACTGGATCGTGTTGGGCTGGACTGGATCGTGTTGGGCTGGACTGGATCATGTTGGGCTGGACTGGATCGTGTTGGGCTGGATTGGATCGTGTTCGACTGGACTGGATCGTGTTGGGTTGGACTGGATCGGGCTGGATCGGACTGGGCTGGACTGGATTGTGTTGGGCTGGACTGGATTGTGTTGGGCTGGACTGGATCGTGTTGGGCTGGACTGGATCGTGTTGGGCTGGACTTGATCGTGTTGGGCTGGACTGGATCGTGTTGGGCTGGACTGGATCGTGTTGGGCTGGACTGGATCATGTTGGGCTGGACTGGATCGTGTCGGGCTGGACTGGATCGTGTCGGGCTGGACTGTATCGTGTCGGGCTGGACTGGATCGTGTCGGGCTGGGTTGGACTGGATCGTGTTGGACTGGGTTTTATTGGGTTGGGTTGGACTGGATCGGGCTGGATCGGACTGGGCTGGACTGGATTGTGTTGGGCTGGACTGGATTGTGTTGGGCTGGACTGGATTGTGTTGGGCTGGACTGGATCGTGTTGGGCTGGACTGGATCGTGTTGGGCTGGACTTGATCGTGTTGGACTGGACTGGATCGTGTTGGGCTGGACTTGATCGTGTGGGCTTGACTGGATCGGGCTGGGCTGGGTTTTATCGTGTTGGGTTGGACTGGATCGGGCTGGGTTGGACTGGATCGGGCTG